>NC_133003.1:300000-458948 GCF_048564905.1 Vicugna pacos | reverse complement strand
AGGACGCCAGTGTGTGTATGTGTGTGTCTGTGGGTGTCTGCCTATGTATGTATGTGTCTACCTATAGAATGCATGAGGAAGAGGAGGTTAGGATATATGGCTGTTTCTAAATGGAGGAAGAGGCTAGTGTGTCTGTCTGTCTATTTCTTTGTCTCTCTGTGTGTCTACTGTAGGAAGAATCCCAGTATTCGTGCCACCTGGGGGGATGGCAACTGCCACCCTGAAGCAGCAGGGGGCGCCCCAACTGCAGGCTGAGGGGGACACTGGATGGAAACCCACAGGCTTGCCTGGGCAGCCCATGCCTCCTGCTTCTGCCCTCTTTGTTTCCGCCCCCGCCCCGCCCCCGCCCCGCCCACAGGCCACCCCTGCCCGCCTCCCGGGAGCCGGGAAACGCAAAGATGTGCACCTCGTGTACCTAGGGTAGCAGAGATCAACCCTAGAACCGGCCAAGGGGGAGCTCTGAGCAATAACAGGGGCTCGGTGGGGCAGCCCCGACTACTCACTGCAGCCCCTGATCGCACCGCGCCTGCCTCCAGGGCGGACGCTGACATGGAAACATGCATACGGTGAACCTGGGGCAGGAGAGGCCGCCCCCAGGCCAGGCGGCTGTGGAGATGGGAGCAAACTGATCGGCTGATCAGAGGCAGTCCGCTCCCCACGACGTCCCTGTCCTCTGAAGTCACCTCACCAGCATCCCAGGACCTGGCTGACCAGGAGAATTAATCCCGGAACCCTGGGTTAGCAGAGGCCGCCCCCCCGAGGGCAGAAGAGGTGGAGTTCGGAGGAAAATGACCAAGCCGCCGAGGCATCCCCGTTTGCTGCTGTGCAGCCTCTGTCTCCGCCTCTGCTGCCGACCTCTTCCCCTGACCTCACCACGCCCGCTCCCAGGAGCAGGGCGACTTTAAAAGTTTGAGTCCCGTGAACTTGGGGGAGCGGATGCCTCCTCCAGGCAAGGCAGCTAGGGACATGGGAGAATATCCTCTAGCTCGACAGTGGCACCCTATTCCCCAGTCGCTTCCGTCAAACCCCTTCCCCAGAGCACCCATGTCTAGATTGTGCGTCTGTCTGACTACCAGCCTGACGGCCTAGATGTTTCAGAATGGGAGGGGCTAGTCTACGTGTGTGTCTGTCGTTTTACCTAACGGAGGAGCAGCCGGCGAGTAGGTCTCTCTATTGGCCTGCCTATCTATCTATCAATCAAACTATCTATCTATCTATCTATCTATCTATCTATCTATCTATCTATCTATCTATCTATCAAGTGGAGGCATAGCAGGAGCCAAGTGTGACTTTTTACTTGTGTGTCTGTTGGAGGAGGAGGTTAGTTTGTCTATCTACCTATCTACCTATTGGAAGAGAAGGAGGAGGCTAGTGTGTGTGTGTTTGTGCATGTCTGTCTGTCTATGTTTCTGTCTCCCTCTATAATGGATGAGGAGGAGGAGGTTAGGATAGATGGCTGTGTCTAAATGGAGGAAGACGCTAGTGTGTCTGACTGTCTATTTATTTGTCTCTCTGTCTGTCTAATGGAGGAAGCCTCTCAGTATTCGACTCACCTGGAGGGATGGCAATTGCCACCCTGAAGCAACAGAGGGTGCCCCCATTGCAGTCTGAGGGGGACAATGGATGGGAACCCACAGGCTTGCCAGGGCAGCCCGTGCCTGCCGCTTCTGCTCTTTCTATAGCTGCGCGCGCCAAGCCCCAGCCCGACCCCCGCCGCACCCCACCCCACACCCGCTTCACGGGAGCCGGAAAACACAGAGATGTGCACCTCGAGTACCTAGGGTAGCAGAAACCAACCCTAGGACCGGCCAAGGGGGAGATCTGAGCAAATACAGGGGCTCGGTGGGGCAGACCCGCCTCCTCACTGCAGCCCCTTATCACACCGGGCCCGCCTTCGGGGCGAAGGCTGACATGGAAACATGGATACTGTGAACCCGGGGCAGGAGAGCCCGTTTCCAGGCCAGGCCCTTGTGGAGATGGGAGCAACCTGATCGGCTCACCCGATGTAGTCTGCTCCCCTCAACGTCCCTGTACCCAGAGATCACCGCAGCAGCCTCCCAGGACCTGGCTGACAAGGAGAATTAAATCCCGCACACCTGGGGTAGCAGAGGACACCCCGAGGCCAGGAGAGGGGGAGGTGGTAGGAAAATGATCGACTCGCCGAGGCATCCCCCTTAGCTGCTCTGCCGCCTCCATATCTGCCGCTGAACTCCTCCCCTGACCTCAGCACGCCCGCTCCCAAAGCAGGGAGACTTCAAATGTCTGAGTCCGGTGAACTTGGGGGAGCGGATGCCACCCCCAGGCAAGGCAGGGTGGGACATGGGATAAAACGCTATGACTCGCCAGTGGCACTCCTGCCCCTGGTCAACGCTGCTGATCCCTGTCCACAGACCGCACCCCGACGCTAGTGTGTCTGTGTGTCTGACTGCCTGCCTGATTGCCTGCCTAGAGGAGGATGGGAGAGGCTAGCCTATGTGTGTGCCCATCTGTTTATCTAACGGAGGAGGAGGAGACTTGTATGTCTCTGTATCTTCCTGCCTGCCTATCTATCTATCTATCTATCTATCTATCTATCTATCTATCTATCTATCTATCTACCTACCTACCTACCTAACTACCTATCTATCTAAAGGAGGCATACCTATAGGCTAGTGTGCCTTTTTATGTGTCTGTGTATTGGAGGAGTAGGTTAGTGTGTCTATCTACATAACTTCGAATTTGAGGAAGAGGAGGAGGCTACCGTGTGTGTGTGTGTGTCTGTGTGTCTGTGTGTGCGTGCGGGTCTGTGTATCAATGAAGCGGAAAGTAAAGGGGGGTATTCTACTGTATATTTGTATCAGTCTATGTGTGCATCTAATGGAGGGGGAGTAAGCTAGTATGTCTGTCTCTCTGTCAGTGTAACAGATATCTATATATGTACGTTTATCTAATCGAGAAGAAGGAGGCTACAGTGTCTATCTCTCTGTCTCTCAGGGGAGGAGAAGACTAGTGTGTCTGTCTGTCTGTGTGTCTGTGAGTCTGTCTGTATTATTATCTAATGGAGAAGAAGAAGGATTCCAAAGTGTCTGGCTATCTGTCTGTCCCTCTACAGGAGAACAAAGAGGCTAGTGTGTTTATCAGTCAATCTCACTATCTATCTAATGGAGGATGAGGAAGAGTCTATTGCGTTTCTCGATCTATTATCTAATGGAGGAGGAGATTAGTGTGTCTCACTACCTAATTAAGTGAGGAGAAGTAGGACGCCAGTGTGTGTATGTGTGTGTCTGTGGGTGTCTGCCTATGTATGTATGTGTCTACCTATAGAATGCATGAGGAAGAGGAGGTTAGGATATATGGCTGTTTCTAAATGGAGGAAGAGGCTAGTGTGTCTGTCTGTCTATTTCTTTGTCTCTCTGTGTGTCTACTGTAGGAAGAATCCCAGTATTCGTGCCACCTGGGGGGATGGCAACTGCCACCCTGAAGCAGCAGGGGGCGCCCCAACTGCAGGCTGAGGGGGACACTGGATGGAAACCCACAGGCTTGCCTGGGCAGCCCATGCCTCCTGCTTCTGCCCTCTTTGTTTCCGCCCCCGCCCCGCCCCCGCCCCGCCCACAGGCCACCCCTGCCCGCCTCCCGGGAGCCGGGAAACGCAAAGATGTGCAGCTCGTGTACCTAGGGTAGCAGAGATCAACCCTAGAACCGGCCAAGGGGGAGCTCTGAGCAATAACAGGGGCTCGGTGGGGCAGCCCCGACTACTCACTGCAGCCCCTGATCGCACCGCGCCTGCCTCCAGGGCGGACGCTGACATGGAAACATGCATACGGTGAACCTGGGGCAGGAGAGGCCGCCCCCAGGCCAGGCGGCTGTGGAGATGGGAGCAAACTGATCGGCTGATCAGAGGCAGTCCGCTCCCCACGACGTCCCTGTCCTCTGAAGTCACCTCACCAGCATCCCAGGACCTGGCTGACCAGGAGAATTAATCCCGGAACCCTGGGTTAGCAGAGGCCGCCCCCCCGAGGGCAGAAGAGGTGGAGTTCGGAGGAAAATGACCAAGCCGCCGAGGCATCCCCGTTTGCTGCTGTGCAGCCTCTGTCTCCGCCTCTGCTGCCGACCTCTTCCCCTGACCTCACCACGCCCGCTCCCAGGAGCAGGGCGACTTTAAAAGTTTGAGTCCCGTGAACTTGGGGGAGCGGATGCCTCCTCCAGGCAAGGCAGCTAGGGACATGGGAGAATATCCTCTAGCTCGACAGTGGCACCCTATTCCCCAGTCGCTTCCGTCAAACCCCTTCCCCAGAGCACCCATGTCTAGATTGTGCGTCTGTCTGACTACCAGCCTGACGGCCTAGATGTTTCAGAATGGGAGGGGCTAGTCTACGTGTGTGTCTGTCGTTTTACCTAACGGAGGAGCAGCCGGCGAGTAGGTCTCTCTATTGGCCTGCCTATCTATCTATCAATCAAACTATCTATCTATCTATCTATCTATCTATCTATCTATCTATCTATCTATCTATCAAGTGGAGGCATAGCAGGAGCCAAGTGTGACTTTTTACTTGTGTGTCTGTTGGAGGAGGAGGTTAGTTTGTCTATCTACCTATCTACCTATTGGAAGAGAAGGAGGAGGCTAGTGTGTGTGTGTTTGTGCATGTCTGTCTGTCTATGTTTCTGTCTCCCTCTATAATGGATGAGGAGGAGGAGGTTAGGATAGATGGCTGTGTCTAAATGGAGGAAGACGCTAGTGTGTCTGACTGTCTATTTATTTGTCTCTCTGTCTGTCTAATGGAGGAAGCCTCTCAGTATTCGACTCACCTGGAGGGATGGCAATTGCCACCCTGAAGCAACAGAGGGTGGCCCCATTGCAGTCTGAGGGGGACAATGGATGGGAACCCACAGGCTTGCCAGGGCAGCCCGTGCCTGCCGCTTCTGCTCTTTCTATAGCTGCGCGCGCCAAGCCCCAGCCCGACCCCCGCCGCACCCCACCCCACACCCGCTTCACGGGAGCCGGAAAACACAGAGATGTGCACCTCGAGTACCTAGGGTAGCAGAAACCAACCCTAGGACCGGCCAAGGGGGAGATCTGAGCAAATACAGGGGCTCGGTGGGGCAGACCCGCCTCCTCACTGCAGCCCCTTATCACACCGGGCCCGCCTTCGGGGCGAAGGCTGACATGGAAACATGGATACTGTGAACCCGGGGCAGGAGAGCCCGTTTCCAGGCCAGGCCCTTGTGGAGATGGGAGCAACCTGATCGGCTCACCCGATGTAGTCTGCTCCCCTCAACGTCCCTGTACCCAGAGATCACCGCAGCAGCCTCCCAGGACCTGGCTGACAAGGAGAATTAAATCCCGCACACCTGGGGTAGCAGAGGACACCCCGAGGCCAGGAGAGGGGGAGGTGGTAGGAAAATGATCGACTCGCCGAGGCATCCCCCTTAGCTGCTCTGCCGCCTCCATATCTGCCGCTGAACTCCTCCCCTGACCTCAGCACGCCCGCTCCCAAAGCAGGGAGACTTCAAATGTCTGAGTCCGGTGAACTTGGGGGAGCGGATGCCACCCCCAGGCAAGGCAGGGTGGGACATGGGATAAAACGCTATGACTCGCCAGTGGCACTCCTGCCCCTGGTCAACGCTGCTGATCCCTGTCCACAGACCGCACCCCGACGCTAGTGTGTCTGTGTGTCTGACTGCCTGCCTGATTGCCTGCCTAGAGGAGGATGGGAGAGGCTAGCCTATGTGTGTGCCCGTCTGTTTATCTAACGGAGGAGGAGGAGACTTGTATGTCTCTGTATCTTCCTGCCTGCCTATCTATCTATCTATCTATCTATCTATCTATCTATCTATCTATCTACCTACCTACCTACCTACCTACCTAACTACCTATCTATCTAAAGAGGCATACCTATAGGCTAGTGTGCCTTTTTATGTGTCTGTGTATTGGAGGAGTAGGTTAGTGTGTCTATCTACATAACTTCGAATTTGAGGAAGAGGAGGAGGCTACCGTGTGTGTGTGTGTGTCTGTGTGTCTGTGTGTGCGTGCGGGTCTGTGTATCAATGAAGCGGAAAGTAAAGGGGGGTATTCTACTGTATATTTGTATCAGTCTATGTGTGCATCTAATGGAGGGGGAGTAAGCTAGTATGTCTGTCTCTCTGTCACTGTAACAGATATCTATATATGTACGTTTATCTAATCGAGAAGAAGGAGGCTACAGTGTCTATCTCTCTGTCTCTCAGGGGAGGAGAAGACTAGTGTGTCTGTCTGTCTGTGTGTCTGTGAGTCTGTCTGTATTATTATCTAATGGAGAAGAAGAAGGATTCCAAAGTGTCTGGCTATCTGTCTGTCCCTCTACAGGAGAACAAAGAGGCTAGTGTGTTTATCAGTCAATCTCACTATCTATCTAATGGAGGATGAGGAAGAGTCTATTGCGTTTCTCGATCTATTATCTAATGGAGGAGGAGATTAGTGTGTCTCACTACCTAATTAAGTGAGGAGAAGTAGGACGCCAGTGTGTGTATGTGTGTGTCTGTGGGTGTCTGCCTATGTATGTATGTGTCTACCTATAGAATGCATGAGGAAGAGGAGGTTAGGATATATGGCTGTTTCTAAATGGAGGAAGAGGCTAGTGTGTCTGTCTGTCTATTTCTTTGTCTCTCTGTGTGTCTACTGTAGGAAGAATCCCAGTATTCGTGCCACCTGGGGGGATGGCAACTGCCACCCTGAAGCAGCAGGGGGCGCCCCAACTGCAGGCTGAGGGGGACACTGGATGGAAACCCACAGGCTTGCCTGGGCAGCCCATGCCTCCTGCTTCTGCCCTCTTTGTTTCCGCCCCCGCCCCGCCCCCGCCCCGCCCACAGGCCACCCCTGCCCGCCTCCCGGGAGCCGGGAAACGCAAAGATGTGCAGCTCGTGTACCTAGGGTAGCAGAGATCAACCCTAGAACCGGCCAAGGGGGAGCTCTGAGCAATAACAGGGGCTCGGTGGGGCAGCCCCGACTACTCACTGCAGCCCCTGATCGCACCGCGCCTGCCTCCAGGGCGGACGCTGACATGGAAACATGCATACGGTGAACCTGGGGCAGGAGAGGCCGCCCCCAGGCCAGGCGGCTGTGGAGATGGGAGCAAACTGATCGGCTGATCAGAGGCAGTCCGCTCCCCACGACGTCCCTGTCCTCTGAAGTCACCTCACCAGCATCCCAGGACCTGGCTGACCAGGAGAATTAATCCCGGAACCCTGGGTTAGCAGAGGCCGCCCCCCCGAGGGCAGAAGAGGTGGAGTTCGGAGGAAAATGACCAAGCCGCCGAGGCATCCCCGTTTGCTGCTGTGCAGCCTCTGTCTCCGCCTCTGCTGCCGACCTCTTCCCCTGACCTCACCACGCCCGCTCCCAGGAGCAGGGCGACTTTAAAAGTTTGAGTCCCGTGAACTTGGGGGAGCGGATGCCTCCTCCAGGCAAGGCAGCTAGGGACATGGGAGAATATCCTCTAGCTCGACAGTGGCACCCTATTCCCCAGTCGCTTCCGTCAAACCCCTTCCCCAGAACACCCATGTCTAGATTGTGCGTCTGTCTGACTACCAGCCTGACGGCCTAGATGTTTCAGAATGGGAGGGGCTAGTCTACGTGTGTGTCTGTCGTTTTACCTAACGGAGGAGCAGCCGGCGAGTAGGTCTCTCTATTGGCCTGCCTATCTATCTATCAATCAAACTATCTATCTATCTATCTATCTATCTATCTATCTATCTATCTATCTATCTATCTATCTATCAAGTGGAGGCATAGCAGGAGCCAAGTGTGACTTTTTACTTGTGTGTCTGTTGGAGGAGGAGGTTAGTTTGTCTATCTACCTATCTACCTATTGGAAGAGAAGGAGGAGGCTAGTGTGTGTGTGTTTGTGCATGTCTGTCTGTCTATGTTTCTGTCTCCCTCTATAATGGATGAGGAGGAGGAGGTTAGGATAGATGGCTGTGTCTAAATGGAGGAAGACGCTAGTGTGTCTGACTGTCTATTTATTTGTCTCTCTGTCTGTCTAATGGAGGAAGCCTCTCAGTATTCGACTCACCTGGAGGGATGGCAATTGCCACCCTGAAGCAACAGAGGGTGGCCCCATTGCAGTCTGAGGGGGACAATGGATGGGAACCCACAGGCTTGCCAGGGCAGCCCGTGCCTGCCGCTTCTGCTCTTTCTATAGCTGCGCGCGCCAAGCCCCAGCCCGACCCCCGCCGCACCCCACCCCACACCCGCTTCACGGGAGCCGGAAAACACAGAGATGTGCACCTCGAGTACCTAGGGTAGCAGAAACCAACCCTAGGACCGGCCAAGGGGGAGATCTGAGCAAATACAGGGGCTCGGTGGGGCAGACCCGCCTCCTCACTGCAGCCCCTTATCACACCGGGCCCGCCTTCGGGGCGAAGGCTGACATGGAAACATGGATACTGTGAACCCGGGGCAGGAGAGCCCGTTTCCAGGCCAGGCCCTTGTGGAGATGGGAGCAACCTGATCGGCTCACCCGATGTAGTCTGCTCCCCTCAACGTCCCTGTACCCAGAGATCACCGCAGCAGCCTCCCAGGACCTGGCTGACAAGGAGAATTAAATCCCGCACACCTGGGGTAGCAGAGGACACCCCGAGGCCAGGAGAGGGGGAGGTGGTAGGAAAATGATCGACTCGCCGAGGCATCCCCCTTAGCTGCTCTGCCGCCTCCATATCTGCCGCTGAACTCCTCCCCTGACCTCAGCACGCCCGCTCCCAAAGCAGGGAGACTTCAAATGTCTGAGTCCGGTGAACTTGGGGGAGCGGATGCCACCCCCAGGCAAGGCAGGGTGGGACATGGGATAAAACGCTATGACTCGCCAGTGGCACTCCTGCCCCTGGTCAACGCTGCTGATCCCTGTCCACAGACCGCACCCCGACGCTAGTGTGTCTGTGTGTCTGACTGCCTGCCTGATTGCCTGCCTAGAGGAGGATGGGAGAGGCTAGCCTATGTGTGTGCCCATCTGTTTATCTAACGGAGGAGGAGGAGACTTGTATGTCTCTGTATCTTCCTGCCTGCCTATCTATCTATCTATCTATCTATCTATCTATCTATCTATCTATCTACCTACCTACCTACCTACCTACCTAACTACCTATCTATCTAAAGGAGGCATACCTATAGGCTAGTGTGCCTTTTTATGTGTCTGTGTATTGGAGGAGTAGGTTAGTGTGTCTATCTACATAACTTCGAATTTGAGGAAGAGGAGGAGGCTACCGTGTGTGTGTGTGTGTCTGTGTGTCTGTGTGTGCGTGCGGGTCTGTGTATCAATGAAGCGGAAAGTAAAGGGGGGTATTCTACTGTATATTTGTATCAGTCTATGTGTGCATCTAATGGAGGGGGAGTAAGCTAGTATGTCTGTCTCTCTGTCACTGTAACAGATATCTATATATGTACGTTTATCTAATCGAGAAGAAGGAGGCTACAGTGTCTATCTCTCTGTCTCTCAGGGGAGGAGAAGACTAGTGTGTCTGTCTGTCTGTGTGTCTGTGAGTCTGTCTGTATTATTATCTAATGGAGAAGAAGAAGGATTCCAAAGTGTCTGGCTATCTGTCTGTCCCTCTACAGGAGAACAAAGAGGCTAGTGTGTTTATCAGTCAATCTCACTATCTATCTAATGGAGGATGAGGAAGAGTCTATTGCGTTTCTCGATCTATTATCTAATGGAGGAGGAGATTAGTGTGTCTCACTACCTAATTAAGTGAGGAGAAGTAGGACGCCAGTGTGTGTATGTGTGTGTCTGTGGGTGTCTGCCTATGTATGTATGTGTCTACCTATAGAATGCATGAGGAAGAGGAGGTTAGGATATATGGCTGTTTCTAAATGGAGGAAGAGGCTAGTGTGTCTGTCTGTCTATTTCTTTGTCTCTCTGTGTGTCTACTGTAGGAAGAATCCCAGTATTCGTGCCACCTGGGGGGATGGCAACTGCCACCCTGAAGCAGCAGGGGGCGCCCCAACTGCAGGCTGAGGGGGACACTGGATGGAAACCCACAGGCTTGCCTGGGCAGCCCATGCCTCCTGCTTCTGCCCTCTTTGTTTCCGCCCCCGCCCCGCCCACAGGCCACCCCTGCCCGCCTCCCGGGAGCCGGGAAACGCAAAGATGTGCAGCTCGTGTACCTAGGGTAGCAGAGATCAACCCTAGAACCGGCCAAGGGGGAGCTCTGAGCAATAACAGGGGCTCGGTGGGGCAGCCCCGACTACTCACTGCAGCCCCTGATCGCACCGCGCCTGCCTCCAGGGCGGACGCTGACATGGAAACATGCATACGGTGAACCTGGGGCAGGAGAGGCCGCCCCCAGGCCAGGCGGCTGTGGAGATGGGAGCAAACTGATCGGCTGATCAGAGGCAGTCCGCTCCCCACGACGTCCCTGTCCTCTGAAGTCACCTCACCAGCATCCCAGGACCTGGCTGACCAGGAGAATTAATCCCGGAACCCTGGGTTAGCAGAGGCCGCCCCCCCGAGGGCAGAAGAGGTGGAGTTCGGAGGAAAATGACCAAGCCGCCGAGGCATCCCCGTTTGCTGCTGTGCAGCCTCTGTCTCCGCCTCTGCTGCCGACCTCTTCCCCTGACCTCACCACGCCCGCTCCCAGGAGCAGGGCGACTTTAAAAGTTTGAGTCCCGTGAACTTGGGGGAGCGGATGCCTCCTCCAGGCAAGGCAGCTAGGGACATGGGAGAATATCCTCTAGCTCGACAGTGGCACCCTATTCCCCAGTCGCTTCCGTCAAACCCCTTCCCCAGAGCACCCATGTCTAGATTGTGCGTCTGTCTGACTACCAGCCTGACGGCCTAGATGTTTCAGAATGGGAGGGGCTAGTCTACGTGTGTGTCTGTCGTTTTACCTAACGGAGGAGCAGCCGGCGAGTAGGTCTCTCTATTGGCCTGCCTATCTATCTATCAATCAAACTATCTATCTATCTATCTATCTATCTATCTATCTATCTATCTATCTATCAAGTGGAGGCATAGCAGGAGCCAAGTGTGACTTTTTACTTGTGTGTCTGTTGGAGGAGGAGGTTAGTTTGTCTATCTACCTATCTACCTATTGGAAGAGAAGGAGGAGGCTAGTGTGTGTGTGTTTGTGCATGTCTGTCTGTCTATGTTTCTGTCTCCCTCTATAATGGATGAGGAGGAGGAGGTTAGGATAGATGGCTGTGTCTAAATGGAGGAAGACGCTAGTGTGTCTGACTGTCTATTTATTTGTCTCTCTGTCTGTCTAATGGAGGAAGCCTCTCAGTATTCGACTCACCTGGAGGGATGGCAATTGCCACCCTGAAGCAACAGAGGGTGGCCCCATTGCAGTCTGAGGGGGACAATGGATGGGAACCCACAGGCTTGCCAGGGCAGCCCGTGCCTGCCGCTTCTGCTCTTTCTATAGCTGCGCGCGCCAAGCCCCAGCCCGACCCCCGCCGCACCCCACCCCACACCCGCTTCACGGGAGCCGGAAAACACAGAGATGTGCACCTCGAGTACCTAGGGTAGCAGAAACCAACCCTAGGACCGGCCAAGGGGGAGATCTGAGCAAATACAGGGGCTCGGTGGGGCAGACCCGCCTCCTCACTGCAGCCCCTTATCACACCGGGCCCGCCTTCGGGGCGAAGGCTGACATGGAAACATGGATACTGTGAACCCGGGGCAGGAGAGCCCGTTTCCAGGCCAGGCCCTTGTGGAGATGGGAGCAACCTGATCGGCTCACCCGATGTAGTCTGCTCCCCTCAACGTCCCTGTACCCAGAGATCACCGCAGCAGCCTCCCAGGACCTGGCTGACAAGGAGAATTAAATCCCGCACACCTGGGGTAGCAGAGGACACCCCGAGGCCAGGAGAGGGGGAGGTGGTAGGAAAATGATCGACTCGCCGAGGCATCCCCCTTAGCTGCTCTGCCGCCTCCATATCTGCCGCTGAACTCCTCCCCTGACCTCAGCACGCCCGCTCCCAAAGCAGGGAGACTTCAAATGTCTGAGTCCGGTGAACTTGGGGGAGCGGATGCCACCCCCAGGCAAGGCAGGGTGGGACATGGGATAAAACGCTATGACTCGCCAGTGGCACTCCTGCCCCTGGTCAACGCTGCTGATCCCTGTCCACAGACCGCACCCCGACGCTAGTGTGTCTGTGTGTCTGACTGCCTGCCTGATTGCCTGCCTAGAGGAGGATGGGAGAGGCTAGCCTATGTGTGTGCCCGTCTGTTTATCTAACGGAGGAGGAGGAGACTTGTATGTCTCTGTATCTTCCTGCCTGCCTATCTATCTATCTATCTATCTATCTATCTATCTATCTATCTACCTACCTACCTACCTACCTAACTACCTATCTATCTAAAGGAGGCATACCTATAGGCTAGTGTGCCTTTTTATGTGTCTGTGTATTGGAGGAGTAGGTTAGTGTGTCTATCTACATAACTTCGAATTTGAGGAAGAGGAGGAGGCTACCGTGTGTGTGTGTGTGTCTGTGTGTCTGTGTGTGCGTGCGGGTCTGTGTATCAATGAAGCGGAAAGTAAAGGGGGGTATTCTACTGTATATTTGTATCAGTCTATGTGTGCATCTAATGGAGGGGGAGTAAGCTAGTATGTCTGTCTCTCTGTCACTGTAACAGATATCTATATATGTACGTTTATCTAATCGAGAAGAAGGAGGCTACAGTGTCTATCTCTCTGTCTCTCAGGGGAGGAGAAGACTAGTGTGTCTGTCTGTCTGTGTGTCTGTGAGTCTGTCTGTATTATTATCTAATGGAGAAGAAGAAGGATTCCAAAGTGTCTGGCTATCTGTCTGTCCCTCTACAGGAGAACAAAGAGGCTAGTGTGTTTATCAGTCAATCTCACTATCTATCTAATGGAGGATGAGGAAGAGTCTATTGCGTTTCTCGATCTATTATCTAATGGAGGAGGAGATTAGTGTGTCTCACTACCTAATTAAGTGAGGAGAAGTAGGACGCCAGTGTGTGTATGTGTGTGTCTGTGGGTGTCTGCCTATGTATGTATGTGTCTACCTATAGAATGCATGAGGAAGAGGAGGTTAGGATATATGGCTGTTTCTAAATGGAGGAAGAGGCTAGTGTGTCTGTCTGTCTATTTCTTTGTCTCTCTGTGTGTCTACTGTAGGAAGAATCCCAGTATTCGTGCCACCTGGGGGGATGGCAACTGCCACCCTGAAGCAGCAGGGGGCGCCCCAACTGCAGGCTGAGGGGGACACTGGATGGAAACCCACAGGCTTGCCTGGGCAGCCCATGCCTCCTGCTTCTGCCCTCTTTGTTTCCGCCCCCGCCCCGCCCCCGCCCCGCCCACAGGCCACCCCTGCCCGCCTCCCGGGAGCCGGGAAACGCAAAGATGTGCAGCTCGTGTACCTAGGGTAGCAGAGATCAACCCTAGAACCGGCCAAGGGGGAGCTCTGAGCAATAACAGGGGCTCGGTGGGGCAGCCCCGACTACTCACTGCAGCCCCTGATCGCACCGCGCCTGCCTCCAGGGCGGACGCTGACATGGAAACATGCATACGGTGAACCTGGGGCAGGAGAGGCCGCCCCCAGGCCAGGCGGCTGTGGAGATGGGAGCAAACTGATCGGCTGATCAGAGGCAGTCCGCTCCCCACGACGTCCCTGTCCTCTGAAGTCACCTCACCAGCATCCCAGGACCTGGCTGACCAGGAGAATTAATCCCGGAACCCTGGGTTAGCAGAGGCCGCCCCCCCGAGGGCAGAAGAGGTGGAGTTCGGAGGAAAATGACCAAGCCGCCGAGGCATCCCCGTTTGCTGCTGTGCAGCCTCTGTCTCCGCCTCTGCTGCCGACCTCTTCCCCTGACCTCACCACGCCCGCTCCCAGGAGCAGGGCGACTTTAAAAGTTTGAGTCCCGTGAACTTGGGGGAGCGGATGCCTCCTCCAGGCAAGGCAGCTAGGGACATGGGAGAATATCCTCTAGCTCGACAGTGGCACCCTATTCCCCAGTCGCTTCCGTCAAACCCCTTCCCCAGAGCACCCATGTCTAGATTGTGCGTCTGTCTGACTACCAGCCTGACGGCCTAGATGTTTCAGAATGGGAGGGGCTAGTCTACGTGTGTGTCTGTCGTTTTACCTAACGGAGGAGCAGCCGGCGAGTAGGTCTCTCTATTGGCCTGCCTATCTATCTATCAATCAAACTATCTATCTATCTATCTATCTATCTATCTATCTATCTATCTATCTATCTATCTATCAAGTGGAGGCATAGCAGGAGCCAAGTGTGACTTTTTACTTGTGTGTCTGTTGGAGGAGGAGGTTAGTTTGTCTATCTACCTATCTACCTATTGGAAGAGAAGGAGGAGGCTAGTGTGTGTGTGTTTGTGCATGTCTGTCTGTCTATGTTTCTGTCTCCCTCTATAATGGATGAGGAGGAGGAGGTTAGGATAGATGGCTGTGTCTAAATGGAGGAAGACGCTAGTGTGTCTGACTGTCTATTTATTTGTCTCTCTGTCTGTCTAATGGAGGAAGCCTCTCAGTATTCGACTCACCTGGAGGGATGGCAATTGCCACCCTGAAGCAACAGAGGGTGGCCCCATTGCAGTCTGAGGGGGACAATGGATGGGAACCCACAGGCTTGCCAGGGCAGCCCGTGCCTGCCGCTTCTGCTCTTTCTATAGCTGCGCGCGCCAAGCCCCAGCCCGACCCCCGCCGCACCCCACCCCACACCCGCTTCACGGGAGCCGGAAAACACAGAGATGTGCACCTCGAGTACCTAGGGTAGCAGAAACCAACCCTAGGACCGGCCAAGGGGGAGATCTGAGCAAATACAGGGGCTCGGTGGGGCAGACCCGCCTCCTCACTGCAGCCCCTTATCACACCGGGCCCGCCTTCGGGGCGAAGGCTGACATGGAAACATGGATACTGTGAACCCGGGGCAGGAGAGCCCGTTTCCAGGCCAGGCCCTTGTGGAGATGGGAGCAACCTGATCGGCTCACCCGATGTAGTCTGCTCCCCTCAACGTCCCTGTACCCAGAGATCACCGCAGCAGCCTCCCAGGACCTGGCTGACAAGGAGAATTAAATCCCGCACACCTGGGGTAGCAGAGGACACCCCGAGGCCAGGAGAGGGGGAGGTGGTAGGAAAATGATCGACTCGCCGAGGCATCCCCCTTAGCTGCTCTGCCGCCTCCATATCTGCCGCTGAACTCCTCCCCTGACCTCAGCACGCCCGCTCCCAAAGCAGGGAGACTTCAAATGTCTGAGTCCGGTGAACTTGGGGGAGCGGATGCCACCCCCAGGCAAGGCAGGGTGGGACATGGGATAAAACGCTATGACTCGCCAGTGGCACTCCTGCCCCTGGTCAACGCTGCTGATCCCTGTCCACAGACCGCACCCCGACGCTAGTGTGTCTGTGTGTCTGACTGCCTGCCTGATTGCCTGCCTAGAGGAGGATGGGAGAGGCTAGCCTATGTGTGTGCCCGTCTGTTTATCTAACGGAGGAGGAGGAGACTTGTATGTCTCTGTATCTTCCTGCCTGCCTATCTATCTATCTATCTATCTATCTATCTATCTATCTATCTACCTACCTACCTACCTACCTACCTAACTACCTATCTATCTAAAGAGGCATACCTATAGGCTAGTGTGCCTTTTTATGTGTCTGTGTATTGGAGGAGTAGGTTAGTGTGTCTATCTACATAACTTCGAATTTGAGGAAGAGGAGGAGGCTACCGTGTGTGTGTGTGTGTCTGTGTGTCTGTGTGTGCGTGCGGGTCTGTGTATCAATGAAGCGGAAAGTAAAGGGGGGTATTCTACTGTATATTTGTATCAGTCTATGTGTGCATCTAATGGAGGGGGAGTAAGCTAGTATGTCTGTCTCTCTGTCACTGTAACAGATATCTATATATGTACGTTTATCTAATCGAGAAGAAGGAGGCTACAGTGTCTATCTCTCTGTCTCTCAGGGGAGGAGAAGACTAGTGTGTCTGTCTGTCTGTGTGTCTGTGAGTCTGTCTGTATTATTATCTAATGGAGAAGAAGAAGGATTCCAAAGTGTCTGGCTATCTGTCTGTCCCTCTACAGGAGAACAAAGAGGCTAGTGTGTTTATCAGTCAATCTCACTATCTATCTAATGGAGGATGAGGAAGAGTCTATTGCGTTTCTCGATCTATTATCTAATGGAGGAGGAGATTAGTGTGTCTCACTACCTAATTAAGTGAGGAGAAGTAGGACGCCAGTGTGTGTATGTGTGTGTCTGTGGGTGTCTGCCTATGTATGTATGTGTCTACCTATAGAATGCATGAGGAAGAGGAGGTTAGGATATATGGCTGTTTCTAAATGGAGGAAGAGGCTAGTGTGTCTGTCTGTCTATTTCTTTGTCTCTCTGTGTGTCTACTGTAGGAAGAATCCCAGTATTCGTGCCACCTGGGGGGATGGCAACTGCCACCCTGAAGCAGCAGGGGGCGCCCCAACTGCAGGCTGAGGGGGACACTGGATGGAAACCCACAGGCTTGCCTGGGCAGCCCATGCCTCCTGCTTCTGCCCTCTTTGTTTCCGCCCCCGCCCCGCCCCCGCCCCGCCCACAGGCCACCCCTGCCCGCCTCCCGGGAGCCGGGAAACGCAAAGATGTGCAGCTCGTGTACCTAGGGTAGCAGAGATCAACCCTAGAACCGGCCAAGGGGGAGCTCTGAGCAATAACAGGGGCTCGGTGGGGCAGCCCCGACTACTCACTGCAGCCCCTGATCGCACCGCGCCTGCCTCCAGGGCGGACGCTGACATGGAAACATGCATACGGTGAACCTGGGGCAGGAGAGGCCGCCCCCAGGCCAGGCGGCTGTGGAGATGGGAGCAAACTGATCGGCTGATCAGAGGCAGTCCGCTCCCCACGACGTCCCTGTCCTCTGAAGTCACCTCACCAGCATCCCAGGACCTGGCTGACCAGGAGAATTAATCCCGGAACCCTGGGTTAGCAGAGGCCGCCCCCCCGAGGGCAGAAGAGGTGGAGTTCGGAGGAAAATGACCAAGCCGCCGAGGCATCCCCGTTTGCTGCTGTGCAGCCTCTGTCTCCGCCTCTGCTGCCGACCTCTTCCCCTGACCTCACCACGCCCGCTCCCAGGAGCAGGGCGACTTTAAAAGTTTGAGTCCCGTGAACTTGGGGGAGCGGATGCCTCCTCCAGGCAAGGCAGCTAGGGACATGGGAGAATATCCTCTAGCTCGACAGTGGCACCCTATTCCCCAGTCGCTTCCGTCAAACCCCTTCCCCAGAGCACCCATGTCTAGATTGTGCGTCTGTCTGACTACCAGCCTGACGGCCTAGATGTTTCAGAATGGGAGGGGCTAGTCTACGTGTGTGTCTGTCGTTTTACCTAACGGAGGAGCAGCCGGCGAGTAGGTCTCTCTATTGGCCTGCCTATCTATCTATCAATCAAACTATCTATCTATCTATCTATCTATCTATCTATCTATCTATCTATCTATCTATCTATCTATCTATCTATCTATCAAGTGGAGGCATAGCAGGAGCCAAGTGTGACTTTTTACTTGTGTGTCTGTTGGAGGAGGAGGTTAGTTTGTCTATCTACCTATCTACCTATTGGAAGAGAAGGAGGAGGCTAGTGTGTGTGTGTTTGTGCATGTCTGTCTGTCTATGTTTCTGTCTCCCTCTATAATGGATGAGGAGGAGGAGGTTAGGATAGATGGCTGTGTCTAAATGGAGGAAGACGCTAGTGTGTCTGACTGTCTATTTATTTGTCTCTCTGTCTGTCTAATGGAGGAAGCCTCTCAGTATTCGACTCACCTGGAGGGATGGCAATTGCCACCCTGAAGCAACAGAGGGTGCCCCCATTGCAGTCTGAGGGGGACAATGGATGGGAACCCACAGGCTTGCCAGGGCAGCCCATGCCTGCCGCTTCTGCTCTTTCTATAGCTGCGCGCGCCAAGCCCCAGCCCGACCCCCGCCGCACCCCACCCCACACCCGCTTCACGGGAGCCGGAAAACACAGAGATGTGCACCTCGAGTACCTAGGGTAGCAGAAACCAACCCTAGGACCGGCCAAGGGGGAGATCTGAGCAAATACAGGGGCTCGGTGGGGCAGACCCGCCTCCTCACTGCAGCCCCTTATCACACCGGGCCCGCCTTCGGGGCGAAGGCTGACATGGAAACATGGATACTGTGAACCCGGGGCAGGAGAGCCCGTTTCCAGGCCAGGCCCTTGTGGAGATGGGAGCAACCTGATCGGCTCACCCGATGTAGTCTGCTCCCCTCAACGTCCCTGTACCCAGAGATCACCGCAGCAGCCTCCCAGGACCTGGCTGACAAGGAGAATTAAATCCCGCACACCTGGGGTAGCAGAGGACACCCCGAGGCCAGGAGAGGGGGAGGTGGTAGGAAAATGATCGACTCGCCGAGGCATCCCCCTTAGCTGCTCTGCCGCCTCCATATCTGCCGCTGAACTCCTCCCCTGACCTCAGCACGCCCGCTCCCAAAGCAGGGAGACTTCAAATGTCTGAGTCCGGTGAACTTGGGGGAGCGGATGCCACCCCCAGGCAAGGCAGGGTGGGACATGGGATAAAACGCTATGACTCGCCAGTGGCACTCCTGCCCCTGGTCAACGCTGCTGATCCCTGTCCACAGACCGCACCCCGACGCTAGTGTGTCTGTGTGTCTGACTGCCTGCCTGATTGCCTGCCTAGAGGAGGATGGGAGAGGCTAGCCTATGTGTGTGCCCGTCTGTTTATCTAACGGAGGAGGAGGAGACTTGTATGTCTCTGTATCTTCCTGCCTGCCTATCTATCTATCTATCTATCTATCTATCTATCTATCTATCTACCTACCTACCTACCTACCTACCTAACTACCTATCTATCTAAAGAGGCATACCTATAGGCTAGTGTGCCTTTTTATGTGTCTGTGTATTGGAGGAGTAGGTTAGTGTGTCTATCTACATAACTTCGAATTTGAGGAAGAGGAGGAGGCTACCGTGTGTGTGTGTGTGTCTGTGTGTCTGTGTGTGCGTGCGGGTCTGTGTATCAATGAAGCGGAAAGTAAAGGGGGGTATTCTACTGTATATTTGTATCAGTCTATGTGTGCATCTAATGGAGGGGGAGTAAGCTAGTATGTCTGTCTCTCTGTCACTGTAACAGATATCTATATATGTACGTTTATCTAATCGAGAAGAAGGAGGCTACAGTGTCTATCTCTCTGTCTCTCAGGGGAGGAGAAGACTAGTGTGTCTGTCTGTCTGTGTGTCTGTGAGTCTGTCTGTATTATTATCTAATGGAGAAGAAGAAGGATTCCAAAGTGTCTGGCTATCTGTCTGTCCCTCTACAGGAGAACAAAGAGGCTAGTGTGTTTATCAGTCAATCTCACTATCTATCTAATGGAGGATGAGGAAGAGTCTATTGCGTTTCTCGATCTATTATCTAATGGAGGAGGAGATTAGTGTGTCTCACTACCTAATTAAGTGAGGAGAAGTAGGACGCCAGTGTGTGTATGTGTGTGTCTGTGGGTGTCTGCCTATGTATGTATGTGTCTACCTATAGAATGCATGAGGAAGAGGAGGTTAGGATATATGGCTGTTTCTAAATGGAGGAAGAGGCTAGTGTGTCTGTCTGTCTATTTCTTTGTCTCTCTGTGTGTCTACTGTAGGAAGAATCCCAGTATTCGTGCCACCTGGGGGGATGGCAACTGCCACCCTGAAGCAGCAGGGGGCGCCCCAACTGCAGGCTGAGGGGGACACTGGATGGAAACCCACAGGCTTGCCTGGGCAGCCCATGCCTCCTGCTTCTGCCCTCTTTGTTTCCGCCCCCGCCCCGCCCCCGCCCCGCCCACAGGCCACCCCTGCCCGCCTCCCGGGAGCCGGGAAACGCAAAGATGTGCAGCTCGTGTACCTAGGGTAGCAGAGATCAACCCTAGAACCGGCCAAGGGGGAGCTCTGAGCAATAACAGGGGCTCGGTGGGGCAGCCCCGACTACTCACTGCAGCCCCTGATCGCACCGCGCCTGCCTCCAGGGCGGACGCTGACATGGAAACATGCATACGGTGAACCTGGGGCAGGAGAGGCCGCCCCCAGGCCAGGCGGCTGTGGAGATGGGAGCAAACTGATCGGCTGATCAGAGGCAGTCCGCTCCCCACGACGTCCCTGTCCTCTGAAGTCACCTCACCAGCATCCCAGGACCTGGCTGACCAGGAGAATTAATCCCGGAACCCTGGGTTAGCAGAGGCCGCCCCCCCGAGGGCAGAAGAGGTGGAGTTCGGAGGAAAATGACCAAGCCGCCGAGGCATCCCCGTTTGCTGCTGTGCAGCCTCTGTCTCCGCCTCTGCTGCCGACCTCTTCCCCTGACCTCACCACGCCCGCTCCCAGGAGCAGGGCGACTTTAAAAGTTTGAGTCCCGTGAACTTGGGGGAGCGGATGCCTCCTCCAGGCAAGGCAGCTAGGGACATGGGAGAATATCCTCTAGCTCGACAGTGGCACCCTATTCCCCAGTCGCTTCCGTCAAACCCCTTCCCCAGAGCACCCATGTCTAGATTGTGCGTCTGTCTGACTACCAGCCTGACGGCCTAGATGTTTCAGAATGGGAGGGGCTAGTCTACGTGTGTGTCTGTCGTTTTACCTAACGGAGGAGCAGCCGGCGAGTAGGTCTCTCTATTGGCCTGCCTATCTATCTATCAATCAAACTATCTATCTATCTATCTATCTATCTATCTATCTATCTATCTATCTATCTATCTATCTATCAAGTGGAGGCATAGCAGGAGCCAAGTGTGACTTTTTACTTGTGTGTCTGTTGGAGGAGGAGGTTAGTTTGTCTATCTACCTATCTACCTATTGGAAGAGAAGGAGGAGGCTAGTGTGTGTGTGTTTGTGCATGTCTGTCTGTCTATGTTTCTGTCTCCCTCTATAATGGATGAGGAGGAGGAGGTTAGGATAGATGGCTGTGTCTAAATGGAGGAAGACGCTAGTGTGTCTGACTGTCTATTTATTTGTCTCTCTGTCTGTCTAATGGAGGAAGCCTCTCAGTATTCGACTCACCTGGAGGGATGGCAATTGCCACCCTGAAGCAACAGAGGGTGGCCCCATTGCAGTCTGAGGGGGACAATGGATGGGAACCCACAGGCTTGCCAGGGCAGCCCGTGCCTGCCGCTTCTGCTCTTTCTATAGCTGCGCGCGCCAAGCCCCAGCCCGACCCCCGCCGCACCCCACCCCACACCCGCTTCACGGGAGCCGGAAAACACAGAGATGTGCACCTCGAGTACCTAGGGTAGCAGAAACCAACCCTAGGACCGGCCAAGGGGGAGATCTGAGCAAATACAGGGGCTCGGTGGGGCAGACCCGCCTCCTCACTGCAGCCCCTTATCACACCGGGCCCGCCTTCGGGGCGAAGGCTGACATGGAAACATGGATACTGTGAACCCGGGGCAGGAGAGCCCGTTTCCAGGCCAGGCCCTTGTGGAGATGGGAGCAACCTGATCGGCTCACCCGATGTAGTCTGCTCCCCTCAACGTCCCTGTACCCAGAGATCACCGCAGCAGCCTCCCAGGACCTGGCTGACAAGGAGAATTAAATCCCGCACACCTGGGGTAGCAGAGGACACCCCGAGGCCAGGAGAGGGGGAGGTGGTAGGAAAATGATCGACTCGCCGAGGCATCCCCCTTAGCTGCTCTGCCGCCTCCATATCTGCCGCTGAACTCCTCCCCTGACCTCAGCACGCCCGCTCCCAAAGCAGGGAGACTTCAAATGTCTGAGTCCGGTGAACTTGGGGGAGCGGATGCCACCCCCAGGCAAGGCAGGGTGGGACATGGGATAAAACGCTATGACTCGCCAGTGGCACTCCTGCCCCTGGTCAACGCTGCTGATCCCTGTCCACAGACCGCACCCCGACGCTAGTGTGTCTGTGTGTCTGACTGCCTGCCTGATTGCCTGCCTAGAGGAGGATGGGAGAGGCTAGCCTATGTGTGTGCCCATCTGTTTATCTAACGGAGGAGGAGGAGACTTGTATGTCTCTGTATCTTCCTGCCTGCCTATCTATCTATCTATCTATCTATCTATCTATCTATCTATCTACCTACCTACCTACCTAACTACCTATCTATCTAAAGGAGGCATACCTATAGGCTAGTGTGCCTTTTTATGTGTCTGTGTATTGGAGGAGTAGGTTAGTGTGTCTATCTACATAACTTCGAATTTGAGGAAGAGGAGGAGGCTACCGTGTGTGTGTGTGTGTCTGTGTGTCTGTGTGTGCGTGCGGGTCTGTGTATCAATGAAGCGGAAAGTAAAGGGGGGTATTCTACTGTATATTTGTATCAGTCTATGTGTGCATCTAATGGAGGGGGAGTAAGCTAGTATGTCTGTCTCTCTGTCAGTGTAACAGATATCTATATATGTACGTTTATCTAATCGAGAAGAAGGAGGCTACAGTGTCTATCTCTCTGTCTCTCAGGGGAGGAGAAGACTAGTGTGTCTGTCTGTCTGTGTGTCTGTGAGTCTGTCTGTATTATTATCTAATGGAGAAGAAGAAGGATTCCAAAGTGTCTGGCTATCTGTCTGTCCCTCTACAGGAGAACAAAGAGGCTAGTGTGTTTATCAGTCAATCTCACTATCTATCTAATGGAGGATGAGGAAGAGTCTATTGCGTTTCTCGATCTATTATCTAATGGAGGAGGAGATTAGTGTGTCTCACTACCTAATTAAGTGAGGAGAAGTAGGACGCCAGTGTGTGTATGTGTGTGTCTGTGGGTGTCTGCCTATGTATGTATGTGTCTACCTATAGAATGCATGAGGAAGAGGAGGTTAGGATATATGGCTGTTTCTAAATGGAGGAAGAGGCTAGTGTGTCTGTCTGTCTATTTCTTTGTCTCTCTGTGTGTCTACTGTAGGAAGAATCCCAGTATTCGTGCCACCTGGGGGGATGGCAACTGCCACCCTGAAGCAGCAGGGGGCGCCCCAACTGCAGGCTGAGGGGGACACTGGATGGAAACCCACAGGCTTGCCTGGGCAGCCCATGCCTCCTGCTTCTGCCCTCTTTGTTTCCGCCCCCGCCCCGCCCCCGCCCCGCCCACAGGCCACCCCTGCCCGCCTCCCGGGAGCCGGGAAACGCAAAGATGTGCACCTCGTGTACCTAGGGTAGCAGAGATCAACCCTAGAACCGGCCAAGGGGGAGCTCTGAGCAATAACAGGGGCTCGGTGGGGCAGCCCCGACTACTCACTGCAGCCCCTGATCGCACCGCGCCTGCCTCCAGGGCGGACGCTGACATGGAAACATGCATACGGTGAACCTGGGGCAGGAGAGGCCGCCCCCAGGCCAGGCGGCTGTGGAGATGGGAGCAAACTGATCGGCTGATCAGAGGCAGTCCGCTCCCCACGACGTCCCTGTCCTCTGAAGTCACCTCACCAGCATCCCAGGACCTGGCTGACCAGGAGAATTAATCCCGGAACCCTGGGTTAGCAGAGGCCGCCCCCCCGAGGGCAGAAGAGGTGGAGTTCGGAGGAAAATGACCAAGCCGCCGAGGCATCCCCGTTTGCTGCTGTGCAGCCTCTGTCTCCGCCTCTGCTGCCGACCTCTTCCCCTGACCTCACCACGCCCGCTCCCAGGAGCAGGGCGACTTTAAAAGTTTGAGTCCCGTGAACTTGGGGGAGCGGATGCCTCCTCCAGGCAAGGCAGCTAGGGACATGGGAGAATATCCTCTAGCTCGACAGTGGCACCCTATTCCCCAGTCGCTTCCGTCAAACCCCTTCCCCAGAGCACCCATGTCTAGATTGTGCGTCTGTCTGACTACCAGCCTGACGGCCTAGATGTTTCAGAATGGGAGGGGCTAGTCTACGTGTGTGTCTGTCGTTTTACCTAACGGAGGAGCAGCCGGCGAGTAGGTCTCTCTATTGGCCTGCCTATCTATCTATCAATCAAACTATCTATCTATCTATCTATCTATCTATCTATCTATCTATCTATCTATCTATCTATCTATCTATCAAGTGGAGGCATAGCAGGAGCCAAGTGTGACTTTTTACTTGTGTGTCTGTTGGAGGAGGAGGTTAGTTTGTCTATCTACCTATCTACCTATTGGAAGAGAAGGAGGAGGCTAGTGTGTGTGTGTTTGTGCATGTCTGTCTGTCTATGTTTCTGTCTCCCTCTATAATGGATGAGGAGGAGGAGGTTAGGATAGATGGCTGTGTCTAAATGGAGGAAGACGCTAGTGTGTCTGACTGTCTATTTATTTGTCTCTCTGTCTGTCTAATGGAGGAAGCCTCTCAGTATTCGACTCACCTGGAGGGATGGCAATTGCCACCCTGAAGCAACAGAGGGTGCCCCCATTGCAGTCTGAGGGGGACAATGGATGGGAACCCACAGGCTTGCCAGGGCAGCCCGTGCCTGCCGCTTCTGCTCTTTCTATAGCTGCGCGCGCCAAGCCCCAGCCCGACCCCCGCCGCACCCCACCCCACACCCGCTTCACGGGAGCCGGAAAACACAGAGATGTGCACCTCGAGTACCTAGGGTAGCAGAAACCAACCCTAGGACCGGCCAAGGGGGAGATCTGAGCAAATACAGGGGGCTCGGTGGGGCAGACCAGCCTCCTCACTGCAGCCCCTTATCACACCGGGCCCGCCTTCGGGGCGAAGGCTGACATGGAAACATGGATACTGTGAACCCGGGGCAGGAGAGCCCGTTTCCAGGCCAGGCCCTTGTGGAGATGGGAGCAACCTGATCGGCTCACCCGATGTAGTCTGCTCCCCTCAACGTCCCTGTACCCAGAGATCACCGCAGCAGCCTCCCAGGACCTGGCTGACAAGGAGAATTAAATCCCGCACACCTGGGGTAGCAGAGGACACCCCGAGGCCAGGAGAGGGGGAGGTGGTAGGAAAATGATCGACTCGCCGAGGCATCCCCCTTAGCTGCTCTGCCGCCTCCATATCTGCCGCTGAACTCCTCCCCTGACCTCAGCACGCCCGCTCCCAAAGCAGGGAGACTTCAAATGTATGAGTCCGGTGAACTTGGGGGAGCGGATGCCACCCCCAGGCAAGGCAGGGTGGGACATGGGATAAAACGCTATGACTCGCCAGTGGCACTCCTGCCCCTGGTCAACGCTGCTGATCCCTGTCCACAGACCGCACCCCGACGCTAGTGTGTCTGTGTGTCTGACTGCCTGCCTGATTGCCTGCCTAGAGGAGGATGGGAGAGGCTAGCCTATGTGTGTGCCCATCTGTTTATCTAACGGAGGAGGAGGAGACTTGTATGTCTCTGTATCTTCCTGCCTGCCTATCTATCTATCTATCTATCTATCTATC
The DNA here is from genome assembly GCF_048564905.1 of Vicugna pacos. Classification (NCBI taxonomy): domain Eukaryota; kingdom Metazoa; phylum Chordata; class Mammalia; order Artiodactyla; family Camelidae; genus Vicugna; species Vicugna pacos. Next base: position 433,746 of record NC_133003.1, on the reverse strand, counting down.
TATCTATCTATCTACCTACCTACCTACCTAACTACCTATCTATCTAAAGGAGGCATACCTATAGGCTAGTGTGCCTTTTTATGTGTCTGTGTATTGGAGGAGTAGGTTAGTGTGTCTATCTACATAACTTCGAATTTGAGGAAGAGGAGGAGGCTACCGTGTGTGTGTGTGTGTCTGTGTGTCTGTGTGTGCGTGCGGGTCTGTGTATCAATGAAGCGGAAAGTAAAGGGGGGTATTCTACTGTATATTTGTATCAGTCTATGTGTGCATCTAATGGAGGGGGAGTAAGCTAGTATGTCTGTCTCTCTGTCAGTGTAACAGATATCTATATATGTACGTTTATCTAATCGAGAAGAAGGAGGCTACAGTGTCTATCTCTCTGTCTCTCAGGGGAGGAGAAGACTAGTGTGTCTGTCTGTCTGTGTGTCTGTGAGTCTGTCTGTATTATTATCTAATGGAGAAGAAGAAGGATTCCAAAGTGTCTGGCTATCTGTCTGTCCCTCTACAGGAGAACAAAGAGGCTAGTGTGTTTATCAGTCAATCTCACTATCTATCTAATGGAGGATGAGGAAGAGTCTATTGCGTTTCTCGATCTATTATCTAATGGAGGAGGAGATTAGTGTGTCTCACTACCTAATTAAGTGAGGAGAAGTAGGACGCCAGTGTGTGTATGTGTGTGTCTGTGGGTGTCTGCCTATGTATGTATGTGTCTACCTATAGAATGCATGAGGAAGAGGAGGTTAGGATATATGGCTGTTTCTAAATGGAGGAAGAGGCTAGTGTGTCTGTCTGTCTATTTCTTTGTCTCTCTGTGTGTCTACTGTAGGAAGAATCCCAGTATTCGTGCCACCTGGGGGGATGGCAACTGCCACCCTGAAGCAGCAGGGGGCGCCCCAACTGCAGGCTGAGGGGGACACTGGATGGAAACCCACAGGCTTGCCTGGGCAGCCCATGCCTCCTGCTTCTGCCCTCTTTGTTTCCGCCCCCGCCCCGCCCCCGCCCCGCCCACAGGCCACCCCTGCCCGCCTCCCGGGAGCCGGGAAACGCAAAGATGTGCACCTCGTGTACCTAGGGTAGCAGAGATCAACCCTAGAACCGGCCAAGGGGGAGCTCTGAGCAATAACAGGGGCTCGGTGGGGCAGCCCCGACTACTCACTGCAGCCCCTGATCGCACCGCGCCTGCCTCCAGGGCGGACGCTGACATGGAAACATGCATACGGTGAACCTGGGGCAGGAGAGGCCGCCCCCAGGCCAGGCGGCTGTGGAGATGGGAGCAAACTGATCGGCTGATCAGAGGCAGTCCGCTCCCCACGACGTCCCTGTCCTCTGAAGTCACCTCACCAGCATCCCAGGACCTGGCTGACCAGGAGAATTAATCCCGGAACCCTGGGTTAGCAGAGGCCGCCCCCCCGAGGGCAGAAGAGGTGGAGTTCGGAGGAAAATGACCAAGCCGCCGAGGCATCCCCGTTTGCTGCTGTGCAGCCTCTGTCTCCGCCTCTGCTGCCGACCTCTTCCCCTGACCTCACCACGCCCGCTCCCAGGAGCAGGGCGACTTTAAAAGTTTGAGTCCCGTGAACTTGGGGGAGCGGATGCCTCCTCCAGGCAAGGCAGCTAGGGACATGGGAGAATATCCTCTAGCTCGACAGTGGCACCCTATTCCCCAGTCGCTTCCGTCAAACCCCTTCCCCAGAGCACCCATGTCTAGATTGTGCGTCTGTCTGACTACCAGCCTGACGGCCTAGATGTTTCAGAATGGGAGGGGCTAGTCTACGTGTGTGTCTGTCGTTTTACCTAACGGAGGAGCAGCCGGCGAGTAGGTCTCTCTATTGGCCTGCCTATCTATCTATCAATCAAACTATCTATCTATCTATCTATCTATCTATCTATCTATCTATCTATCTATCAAGTGGAGGCATAGCAGGAGCCAAGTGTGACTTTTTACTTGTGTGTCTGTTGGAGGAGGAGGTTAGTTTGTCTATCTACCTATCTACCTATTGGAAGAGAAGGAGGAGGCTAGTGTGTGTGTGTTTGTGCATGTCTGTCTGTCTATGTTTCTGTCTCCCTCTATAATGGATGAGGAGGAGGAGGTTAGGATAGATGGCTGTGTCTAAATGGAGGAAGACGCTAGTGTGTCTGACTGTCTATTTATTTGTCTCTCTGTCTGTCTAATGGAGGAAGCCTCTCAGTATTCGACTCACCTGGAGGGATGGCAATTGCCACCCTGAAGCAACAGAGGGTGCCCCCATTGCAGTCTGAGGGGGACAATGGATGGGAACCCACAGGCTTGCCAGGGCAGCCCATGCCTGCCGCTTCTGCTCTTTCTATAGCTGCGCGCGCCAAGCCCCAGCCCGACCCCCGCCGCACCCCACCCCACACCCGCTTCACGGGAGCCGGAAAACACAGAGATGTGCACCTCGAGTACCTAGGGTAGCAGAAACCAACCCTAGGACCGGCCAAGGGGGAGATCTGAGCAAATACAGGGGCTCGGTGGGGCAGACCCGCCTCCTCACTGCAGCCCCTTATCACACCGGGCCCGCCTTCGGGGCGAAGGCTGACATGGAAACATGGATACTGTGAACCCGGGGCAGGAGAGCCCGTTTCCAGGCCAGGCCCTTGTGGAGATGGGAGCAACCTGATCGGCTCACCCGATGTAGTCTGCTCCCCTCAACGTCCCTGTACCCAGAGATCACCGCAGCAGCCTCCCAGGACCTGGCTGACAAGGAGAATTAAATCCCGCACACCTGGGGTAGCAGAGGACACCCCGAGGCCAGGAGAGGGGGAGGTGGTAGGAAAATGATCGACTCGCCGAGGCATCCCCCTTAGCTGCTCTGCCGCCTCCATATCTGCCGCTGAACTCCTCCCCTGACCTCAGCACGCCCGCTCCCAAAGCAGGGAGACTTCAAATGTCTGAGTCCGGTGAACTTGGGGGAGCGGATGCCACCCCCAGGCAAGGCAGGGTGGGACATGGGATAAAACGCTATGACTCGCCAGTGGCACTCCTGCCCCTGGTCAACGCTGCTGATCCCTGTCCACAGACCGCACCCCGACGCTAGTGTGTCTGTGTGTCTGACTGCCTGCCTGATTGCCTGCCTAGAGGAGGATGGGAGAGGCTAGCCTATGTGTGTGCCCGTCTGTTTATCTAACGGAGGAGGAGGAGACTTGTATGTCTCTGTATCTTCCTGCCTGCCTATCTATCTATCTATCTATCTATCTATCTATCTATCTATCTACCTACCTACCTACCTACCTACCTAACTACCTATCTATCTAAAGAGGCATACCTATAGGCTAGTGTGCCTTTTTATGTGTCTGTGTATTGGAGGAGTAGGTTAGTGTGTCTATCTACATAACTTCGAATTTGAGGAAGAGGAGGAGGCTACCGTGTGTGTGTGTGTGTCTGTGTGTCTGTGTGTGCGTGCGGGTCTGTGTATCAATGAAGCGGAAAGTAAAGGGGGGTATTCTACTGTATATTTGTATCAGTCTATGTGTGCATCTAATGGAGGGGGAGTAAGCTAGTATGTCTGTCTCTCTGTCACTGTAACAGATATCTATATATGTACGTTTATCTAATCGAGAAGAAGGAGGCTACAGTGTCTATCTCTCTGTCTCTCAGGGGAGGAGAAGACTAGTGTGTCTGTCTGTCTGTGTGTCTGTGAGTCTGTCTGTATTATTATCTAATGGAGAAGAAGAAGGATTCCAAAGTGTCTGGCTATCTGTCTGTCCCTCTACAGGAGAACAAAGAGGCTAGTGTGTTTATCAGTCAATCTCACTATCTATCTAATGGAGGATGAGGAAGAGTCTATTGCGTTTCTCGATCTATTATCTAATGGAGGAGGAGATTAGTGTGTCTCACTACCTAATTAAGTGAGGAGAAGTAGGACGCCAGTGTGTGTATGTGTGTGTCTGTGGGTGTCTGCCTATGTATGTATGTGTCTACCTATAGAATGCATGAGGAAGAGGAGGTTAGGATATATGGCTGTTTCTAAATGGAGGAAGAGGCTAGTGTGTCTGTCTGTCTATTTCTTTGTCTCTCTGTGTGTCTACTGTAGGAAGAATCCCAGTATTCGTGCCACCTGGGGGGATGGCAACTGCCACCCTGAAGCAGCAGGGGGCGCCCCAACTGCAGACTGAGGGGGACACTGGATGGAAACCCACAGGCTTGCCTGGGCAGCCCATGCCTCCTGCTTCTGCCCTCTTTGTTTCCGCCCCCGCCCCGCCCACAGGCCACCCCTGCCCGCCTCCCGGGAGCCGGGAAACGCAAAGATGTGCACCTCGTGTACCTAGGGTAGCAGAGATCAACCCTAGAACCGGCCAAGGGGGAGCTCTGAGCAATAACAGGGGCTCGGTGGGGCAGCCCCGACTACTCACTGCAGCCCCTGATCGCACCGCGCCTGCCTCCAGGGCGGACGCTGACATGGAATCATGCATACGGTGAACCTGGGGCAGGAGAGGCCGCCCCCAGGCCAGGCGGCTGTGGAGATGGGAGCAAACTGATCGGCTGATCAGAGGCAGTCCGCTCCCCACGACGTCCCTGTCCTCTGAAGTCACCTCACCAGCATCCCAGGACCTGGCTGACCAGGAGAATTAATCCCGGAACCCTGGGTTAGCAGAGGCCGCCCCCCCGAGGGCAGAAGAGGTGGAGTTCGGAGGAAAATGACCAAGCCGCCGAGGCATCCCCGTTTGCTGCTGTGCAGCCTCTGTCTCCGCCTCTGCTGCCGACCTCTTCCCCTGACCTCACCACGCCCGCTCCCAGGAGCAGGGCGACTTTAAAAGTTTGAGTCCCGTGAACTTGGGGGAGCGGATGCCTCCTCCAGGCAAGGCAGCTAGGGACATGGGAGAATATCCTCTAGCTCGACAGTGGCACCCTATTCCCCAGTCGCTTCCGTCAAACCCCTTCCCCAGAACACCCATGTCTAGATTGTGTGTCTGTCTGACTACCAGCCTGACGGCCTAGATGTTTCAGAATGGGAGGGGCTAGTCTACGTGTGTGTCTGTCGTTTTACCTAACGGAGGAGCAGCCGGCGAGTAGGTCTCTCTATTGGCCTGCCTATCTATCTATCAATCAAACTATCTATCTATCTATCTATCTATCTATCTATCTATCTATCTATCTATCTATCTATCTATCTATCAAGTGGAGGCATAGCAGGAGCCAAGTGTGACTTTTTACTTGTGTGTCTGTTGGAGGAGGAGGTTAGTTTGTCTATCTACCTATCTACCTATTGGAAGAGAAGGAGGAGGCTAGTGTGTGTGTGTTTGTGCATGTCTGTCTGTCTATGTTTCTGTCTCCCTCTATAATGGATGAGGAGGAGGAGGTTAGGATAGATGGCTGTGTCTAAATGGAGGAAGACGCTAGTGTGTCTGACTGTCTATTTATTTGTCTCTCTGTCTGTCTAATGGAGGAAGCCTCTCAGTATTCGACTCACCTGGAGGGATGGCAATTGCCACCCTGAAGCAACAGAGGGTGGCCCCATTGCAGTCTGAGGGGGACAATGGATGGGAACCCACAGGCTTGCCAGGGCAGCCCGTGCCTGCCGCTTCTGCTCTTTCTATAGCTGCGCGCGCCAAGCCCCAGCCCGACCCCCGCCGCACCCCACCCCACACCCGCTTCACGGGAGCCGGAAAACACAGAGATGTGCACCTCGAGTACCTAGGGTAGCAGAAACCAACCCTAGGACCGGCCAAGGGGGAGATCTGAGCAAATACAGGGGCTCGGTGGGGCAGACCCGCCTCCTCACTGCAGCCCCTTATCACACCGGGCCCGCCTTCGGGGCGAAGGCTGACATGGAAACATGGATACTGTGAACCCGGGGCAGGAGAGCCCGTTTCCAGGCCAGGCCCTTGTGGAGATGGGAGCAACCTGATCGGCTCACCCGATGTAGTCTGCTCCCCTCAACGTCCCTGTACCCAGAGATCACCGCAGCAGCCTCCCAGGACCTGGCTGACAAGGAGAATTAAATCCCGCACACCTGGGGTAGCAGAGGACACCCCGAGGCCAGGAGAGGGGGAGGTGGTAGGAAAATGATCGACTCGCCGAGGCATCCCCCTTAGCTGCTCTGCCGCCTCCATATCTGCCGCTGAACTCCTCCCCTGACCTCAGCACGCCTGCTCCCAAAGCAGGGAGACTTCAAATGTCTGAGTCCGGTGAACTTGGGGGAGCGGATGCCACCCCCAGGCAAGGCAGGGTGGGACATGGGATAAAACGCTATGACTCGCCAGTGGCACTCCTGCCCCTGGTCAACGCTGCTGATCCCTGTCCACAGACCGCACCCCGACGCTAGTGTGTCTGTGTGTCTGACTGCCTGCCTGATTGCCTGCCTAGAGGAGGATGGGAGAGGCTAGCCTATGTGTGTGCCCGTCTGTTTATCTAACGGAGGAGGAGGAGACTTGTATGTCTCTGTATCTTCCTGCCTGCCTGCCTATCTATCTATCTATTTATCTATCTATCTATCTATCTATCTATCTACCTACCTACCTACCTACCTACCTAACTACCTATCTATCTAAAGGAGGCATACCTATAGGCTAGTGTGCCTTTTTATGTGTCTGTGTATTGGAGGAGTAGGTTAGTGTGTCTATCTACATAACTTCGAATTTGAGGAAGAGGAGGAGGCTACCGTGTGTGTGTGTGTGTCTGTGTGTCTGTGTGTGCGTGCGGGTCTGTGTATCAATGAAGCGGAAAGTAAAGGGGGGTATTCTACTGTATATTTGTATCAGTCTATGTGTGCATCTAATGGAGGGGGAGTAAGCTAGTATGTCTGTCTCTCTGTCACTGTAACAGATATCTATATATGTACGTTTATCTAATCGAGAAGAAGGAGGCTACAGTGTCTATCTCTCTGTCTCTCAGGGGAGGAGAAGACTAGTGTGTCTGTCTGTCTGTGTGTCTGTGAGTCTGTCTGTATTATTATCTAATGGAGAAGAAGAAGGATTCCAAAGTGTCTGGCTATCTGTCTGTCCCTCTACAGGAGAACAAAGAGGCTAGTGTGTTTATCAGTCAATCTCACTATCTATCTAATGGAGGATGAGGAAGAGTCTATTGCGTTTCTCGATCTATTATCTAATGGAGGAGGAGATTAGTGTGTCTCACTACCTAATTAAGTGAGGAGAAGTAGGACGCCAGTGTGTGTATGTGTGTGTCTGTGGGTGTCTGCCTATGTATGTATGTGTCTACCTATAGAATGCATGAGGAAGAGGAGGTTAGGATATATGGCTGTTTCTAAATGGAGGAAGAGGCTAGTGTGTCTGTCTGTCTATTTCTTTGTCTCTCTGTGTGTCTACTGTAGGAAGAATCCCAGTATTCGTGCCACCTGGGGGGATGGCAACTGCCACCCTGAAGCAGCAGGGGGCGCCCCAACTGCAGGCTGAGGGGGACACTGGATGGAAACCCACAGGCTTGCCTGGGCAGCCCATGCCTCCTGCTTCTGCCCTCTTTGTTTCCGCCCCCGCCCCGCCCCCGCCCCGCCCACAGGCCACCCCTGCCCGCCTCCCGGGAGCCGGGAAACGCAAAGATGTGCACCTCGTGTACCTAGGGTAGCAGAGATCAACCCTAGAACCGGCCAAGGGGGAGCTCTGAGCAATAACAGGGGCTCGGTGGGGCAGCCCCGACTACTCACTGCAGCCCCTGATCGCACCGCGCCTGCCTCCAGGGCGGACGCTGACATGGAAACATGCATACGGTGAACCTGGGGCAGGAGAGGCCGCCCCCAGGCCAGGCGGCTGTGGAGATGGGAGCAAACTGATCGGCTGATCAGAGGCAGTCCGCTCCCCACGACGTCCCTGTCCTCTGAAGTCACCTCACCAGCATCCCAGGACCTGGCTGACCAGGAGAATTAATCCCGGAACCCTGGGTTAGCAGAGGCCGCCCCCCCGAGGGCAGAAGAGGTGGAGTTCGGAGGAAAATGACCAAGCCGCCGAGGCATCCCCGTTTGCTGCTGTGCAGCCTCTGTCTCCGCCTCTGCTGCCGACCTCTTCCCCTGACCTCACCACGCCCGCTCCCAGGAGCAGGGCGACTTTAAAAGTTTGAGTCCCGTGAACTTGGGGGAGCGGATGCCTCCTCCAGGCAAGGCAGCTAGGGACATGGGAGAATATCCTCTAGCTCGACAGTGGCACCCTATTCCCCAGTCGCTTCCGTCAAACCCCTTCCCCAGAGCACCCATGTCTAGATTGTGCGTCTGTCTGACTACCAGCCTGACGGCCTAGATGTTTCAGAATGGGAGGGGCTAGTCTACGTGTGTGTCTGTCGTTTTACCTAACGGAGGAGCAGCCGGCGAGTAGGTCTCTCTATTGGCCTGCCTATCTATCTATCAATCAAACTATCTATCTATCTATCTATCTATCTATCTATCTATCTATCTATCTATCTATCTATCAAGTGGAGGCATAGCAGGAGCCAAGTGTGACTTTTTACTTGTGTGTCTGTTGGAGGAGGAGGTTAGTTTGTCTATCTACCTATCTACCTATTGGAAGAGAAGGAGGAGGCTAGTGTGTGTGTGTTTGTGCATGTCTGTCTGTCTATGTTTCTGTCTCCCTCTATAATGGATGAGGAGGAGGAGGTTAGGATAGATGGCTGTGTCTAAATGGAGGAAGACGCTAGTGTGTCTGACTGTCTATTTATTTGTCTCTCTGTCTGTCTAATGGAGGAAGCCTCTCAGTATTCGACTCACCTGGAGGGATGGCAATTGCCACCCTGAAGCAACAGAGGGTGGCCCCATTGCAGTCTGAGGGGGACAATGGATGGGAACCCACAGGCTTGCCAGGGCAGCCCGTGCCTGCCGCTTCTGCTCTTTCTATAGCTGCGCGCGCCAAGCCCCAGCCCGACCCCCGCCGCACCCCACCCCACACCCGCTTCACGGGAGCCGGAAAACACAGAGATGTGCACCTCGAGTACCTAGGGTAGCAGAAACCAACCCTAGGACCGGCCAAGGGGGAGATCTGAGCAAATACAGGGGCTCGGTGGGGCAGACCCGCCTCCTCACTGCAGCCCCTTATCACACCGGGCCCGCCTTCGGGGCGAAGGCTGACATGGAAACATGGATACTGTGAACCCGGGGCAGGAGAGCCCGTTTCCAGGCCAGGCCCTTGTGGAGATGGGAGCAACCTGATCGGCTCACCCGATGTAGTCTGCTCCCCTCAACGTCCCTGTACCCAGAGATCACCGCAGCAGCCTCCCAGGACCTGGCTGACAAGGAGAATTAAATCCCGCACACCTGGGGTAGCAGAGGACACCCCGAGGCCAGGAGAGGGGGAGGTGGTAGGAAAATGATCGACTCGCCGAGGCATCCCCCTTAGCTGCTCTGCCGCCTCCATATCTGCCGCTGAACTCCTCCCCTGACCTCAGCACGCCCGCTCCCAAAGCAGGGAGACTTCAAATGTCTGAGTCCGGTGAACTTGGGGGAGCGGATGCCACCCCCAGGCAAGGCAGGGTGGGACATGGGATAAAACGCTATGACTCGCCAGTGGCACTCCTGCCCCTGGTCAACGCTGCTGATCCCTGTCCACAGACCGCACCCCGACGCTAGTGTGTCTGTGTGTCTGACTGCCTGCCTGATTGCCTGCCTAGAGGAGGATGGGAGAGGCTAGCCTATGTGTGTGCCCATCTGTTTATCTAACGGAGGAGGAGGAGACTTGTATGTCTCTGTATCTTCCTGCCTGCCTATCTATCTATCTATCTATCTATCTATCTATCTATCTATCTACCTACCTACCTACCTACCTAACTACCTATCTATCTAAAGGAGGCATACCTATAGGCTAGTGTGCCTTTTTATGTGTCTGTGTATTGGAGGAGTAGGTTAGTGTGTCTATCTACATAACTTCGAATTTGAGGAAGAGGAGGAGGCTACCGTGTGTGTGTGTGTGTCTGTGTGTCTGTGTGTGCGTGCGGGTCTGTGTATCAATGAAGCGGAAAGTAAAGGGGGGTATTCTACTGTATATTTGTATCAGTCTATGTGTGCATCTAATGGAGGGGGAGTAAGCTAGTATGTCTGTCTCTCTGTCAGTGTAACAGATATCTATATATGTACGTTTATCTAATCGAGAAGAAGGAGGCTACAGTGTCTATCTCTCTGTCTCTCAGGGGAGGAGAAGACTAGTGTGTCTGTCTGTCTGTGTGTCTGTGAGTCTGTCTGTATTATTATCTAATGGAGAAGAAGAAGGATTCCAAAGTGTCTGGCTATCTGTCTGTCCCTCTACAGGAGAACAAAGAGGCTAGTGTGTTTATCAGTCAATCTCACTATCTATCTAATGGAGGATGAGGAAGAGTCTATTGCGTTTCTCGATCTATTATCTAATGGAGGAGGAGATTAGTGTGTCTCACTACCTAATTAAGTGAGGAGAAGTAGGACGCCAGTGTGTGTATGTGTGTGTCTGTGGGTGCCTGCCTATGTATGTATGTGTCTACCTATAGAATGCATGAGGAAGAGGAGGTTAGGATATATGGCTGTTTCTAAATGGAGGAAGAGGCTAGTGTGTCTGTCTGTCTATTTCTTTGTCTCTCTGTGTGTCTACTGTAGGAAGAATCCCAGTATTCGTGCCACCTGGGGGGATGGCAACTGCCACCCTGAAGCAGCAGGGGGCGCCCCAACTGCAGGCTGAGGGGGACACTGGATGGAAACCCACAGGCTTGCCTGGGCAGCCCATGCCTCCTGCTTCTGCCCTCTTTGTTTCCGCCCCCGCCCCGCCCCCGCCCCGCCCACAGGCCACCCCTGCCCGCCTCCCGGGAGCCGGGAAACGCAAAGATGTGCAGCTCGTGTACCTAGGGTAGCAGAGATCAACCCTAGAACCGGCCAAGGGGGAGCTCTGAGCAATAACAGGGGCTCGGTGGGGCAGCCCCGACTACTCACTGCAGCCCCTGATCGCACCGCGCCTGCCTCCAGGGCGGACGCTGACATGGAAACATGCATACGGTGAACCTGGGGCAGGAGAGGCCGCCCCCAGGCCAGGCGGCTGTGGAGATGGGAGCAAACTGATCGGCTGATCAGAGGCAGTCCGCTCCCCACGACGTCCCTGTCCTCTGAAGTCACCTCACCAGCATCCCAGGACCTGGCTGACCAGGAGAATTAATCCCGGAACCCTGGGTTAGCAGAGGCCGCCCCCCCGAGGGCAGAAGAGGTGGAGTTCGGAGGAAAATGACCAAGCCGCCGAGGCATCCCCGTTTGCTGCTGTGCAGCCTCTGTCTCCGCCTCTGCTGCCGACCTCTTCCCCTGACCTCACCACGCCCGCTCCCAGGAGCAGGGCGACTTTAAAAGTTTGAGTCCCGTGAACTTGGGGGAGCGGATGCCTCCTCCAGGCAAGGCAGCTAGGGACATGGGAGAATATCCTCTAGCTCGACAGTGGCACCCTATTCCCCAGTCGCTTCCGTCAAACCCCTTCCCCAGAGCACCCATGTCTAGATTGTGCGTCTGTCTGACTACCAGCCTGACGGCCTAGATGTTTCAGAATGGGAGGGGCTAGTCTACGTGTGTGTCTGTCGTTTTACCTAACGGAGGAGCAGCCGGCGAGTAGGTCTCTCTATTGGCCTGCCTATCTATCTATCAATCAAACTATCTATCTATCTATCTATCTATCTATCTATCTATCAAGTGGAGGCATAGCAGGAGCCAAGTGTGACTTTTTACTTGTGTGTCTGTTGGAGGAGGAGGTTAGTTTGTCTATCTACCTATCTACCTATTGGAAGAGAAGGAGGAGGCTAGTGTGTGTGTGTTTGTGCATGTCTGTCTGTCTATGTTTCTGTCTCCCTCTATAATGGATGAGGAGGAGGAGGTTAGGATAGATGGCTGTGTCTAAATGGAGGAAGACGCTAGTGTGTCTGACTGTCTATTTATTTGTCTCTCTGTCTGTCTAATGGAGGAAGCCTCTCAGTATTCGACTCACCTGGAGGGATGGCAATTGCCACCCTGAAGCAACAGAGGGTGGCCCCATTGCAGTCTGAGGGGGACAATGGATGGGAACCCACAGGCTTGCCAGGGCAGCCCGTGCCTGCCGCTTCTGCTCTTTCTATAGCTGCGCGCGCCAAGCCCCAGCCCGACCCCCGCCGCACCCCACCCCACACCCGCTTCACGGGAGCCGGAAAACACAGAGATGTGCACCTCGAGTACCTAGGGTAGCAGAAACCAACCCTAGGACCGGCCAAGGGGGAGATCTGAGCAAATACAGGGGCTCGGTGGGGCAGACCCGCCTCCTCACTGCAGCCCCTTATCACACCGGGCCCGCCTTCGGGGCGAAGGCTGACATGGAAACATGGATACTGTGAACCCGGGGCAGGAGAGCCCGTTTCCAGGCCAGGCCCTTGTGGAGATGGGAGCAACCTGATCGGCTCACCCGATGTAGTCTGCTCCCCTCAACGTCCCTGTACCCAGAGATCACCGCAGCAGCCTCCCAGGACCTGGCTGACAAGGAGAATTAAATCCCGCACACCTGGGGTAGCAGAGGACACCCCGAGGCCAGGAGAGGGGGAGGTGGTAGGAAAATGATCGACTCGCCGAGGCATCCCCCTTAGCTGCTCTGCCGCCTCCATATCTGCCGCTGAACTCCTCCCCTGACCTCAGCACGCCCGCTCCCAAAGCAGGGAGACTTCAAATGTCTGAGTCCGGTGAACTTGGGGGAGCGGATGCCACCCCCAGGCAAGGCAGGGTGGGACATGGGATAAAACGCTATGACTCGCCAGTGGCACTCCTGCCCCTGGTCAACGCTGCTGATCCCTGTCCACAGACCGCACCCCGACGCTAGTGTGTCTGTGTGTCTGACTGCCTGCCTGATTGCCTGCCTAGAGGAGGATGGGAGAGGCTAGCCTATGTGTGTGCCCGTCTGTTTATCTAACGGAGGAGGAGGAGACTTGTATGTCTCTGTATCTTCCTGCCTGCCTATCTATCTATCTATCTATCTATCTATCTATCTATCTATCTATCTACCTACCTACCTACCTACCTACCTAACTACCTATCTATCTAAAGAGGCATACCTATAGGCTAGTGTGCCTTTTTATGTGTCTGTGTATTGGAGGAGTAGGTTAGTGTGTCTATCTACATAACTTCGAATTTGAGGAAGAGGAGGAGGCTACCGTGTGTGTGTGTGTGTCTGTGTGTCTGTGTGTGCGTGCGGGTCTGTGTATCAATGAAGCGGAAAGTAAAGGGGGGTATTCTACTGTATATTTGTATCAGTCTATGTGTGCATCTAATGGAGGGGGAGTAAGCTAGTATGTCTGTCTCTCTGTCACTGTAACAGATATCTATATATGTACGTTTATCTAATCGAGAAGAAGGAGGCTACAGTGTCTATCTCTCTGTCTCTCAGGGGAGGAGAAGACTAGTGTGTCTGTCTGTCTGTGTGTCTGTGAGTCTGTCTGTATTATTATCTAATGGAGAAGAAGAAGGATTCCAAAGTGTCTGGCTATCTGTCTGTCCCTCTACAGGAGAACAAAGAGGCTAGTGTGTTTATCAGTCAATCTCACTATCTATCTAATGGAGGATGAGGAAGAGTCTATTGCGTTTCTCGATCTATTATCTAATGGAGGAGGAGATTAGTGTGTCTCACTACCTAATTAAGTGAGGAGAAGTAGGACGCCAGTGTGTGTATGTGTGTGTCTGTGGGTGTCTGCCTATGTATGTATGTGTCTACCTATAGAATGCATGAGGAAGAGGAGGTTAGGATATATGGCTGTTTCTAAATGGAGGAAGAGGCTAGTGTGTCTGTCTGTCTATTTCTTTGTCTCTCTGTGTGTCTACTGTAGGAAGAATCCCAGTATTCGTGCCACCTGGGGGGATGGCAACTGCCACCCTGAAGCAGCAGGGGGCGCCCCAACTGCAGGCTGAGGGGGACACTGGATGGAAACCCACAGGCTTGCCTGGGCAGCCCATGCCTCCTGCTTCTGCCCTCTTTGTTTCCGCCCCCGCCCCGCCCCCGCCCCGCCCACAGGCCACCCCTGCCCGCCTCCCGGGAGCCGGGAAACGCAAAGATGTGCACCTCGTGTACCTAGGGTAGCAGAGATCAACCCTAGAACCGGCCAAGGGGGAGCTCTGAGCAATAACAGGGGCTCGGTGGGGCAGCCCCGACTACTCACTGCAGCCCCTGATCGCACCGCGCCTGCCTCCAGGGCGGACGCTGACATGGAAACATGCATACGGTGAACCTGGGGCAGGAGAGGCCGCCCCCAGGCCAGGCGGCTGTGGAGATGGGAGCAAACTGATCGGCTGATCAGAGGCAGTCCGCTCCCCACGACGTCCCTGTCCTCTGAAGTCACCTCACCAGCATCCCAGGACCTGGCTGACCAGGAGAATTAATCCCGGAACCCTGGGTTAGCAGAGGCCGCCCCCCCGAGGGCAGAAGAGGTGGAGTTCGGAGGAAAATGACCAAGCCGCCGAGGCATCCCCGTTTGCTGCTGTGCAGCCTCTGTCTCCGCCTCTGCTGCCGACCTCTTCCCCTGACCTCACCACGCCCGCTCCCAGGAGCAGGGCGACTTTAAAAGTTTGAGTCCCGTGAACTTGGGGGAGCGGATGCCTCCTCCAGGCAAGGCAGCTAGGGACATGGGAGAATATCCTCTAGCTCGACAGTGGCACCCTATTCCCCAGTCGCTTCCGTCAAACCCCTTCCCCAGAGCACCCATGTCTAGATTGTGCGTCTGTCTGACTACCAGCCTGACGGCCTAGATGTTTCAGAATGGGAGGGGCTAGTCTACGTGTGTGTCTGTCGTTTTACCTAACGGAGGAGCAGCCGGCGAGTAGGTCTCTCTATTGGCCTGCCTATCTATCTATCAATCAAACTATCTATCTATCTATCTATCTATCTATCTATCTATCTATCTATCTATCTATCTATCAAGTGGAGGCATAGCAGGAGCCAAGTGTGACTTTTTACTTGTGTGTCTGTTGGAGGAGGAGGTTAGTTTGTCTATCTACCTATCTACCTATTGGAAGAGAAGGAGGAGGCTAGTGTGTGTGTGTTTGTGCATGTCTGTCTGTCTATGTTTCTGTCTCCCTCTATAATGGATGAGGAGGAGGAGGTTAGGATAGATGGCTGTGTCTAAATGGAGGAAGACGCTAGTGTGTCTGACTGTCTATTTATTTGTCTCTCTGTCTGTCTAATGGAGGAAGCCTCTCAGTATTCGACTCACCTGGAGGGATGGCAATTGCCACCCTGAAGCAACAGAGGGTGGCCCCATTGCAGTCTGAGGGGGACAATGGATGGGAACCCACAGGCTTGCCAGGGCAGCCCGTGCCTGCCGCTTCTGCTCTTTCTATAGCTGCGCGCGCCAAGCCCCAGCCCGACCCCCGCCGCACCCCACCCCACACCCGCTTCACGGGAGCCGGAAAACACAGAGATGTGCACCTCGAGTACCTAGGGTAGCAGAAACCAACCCTAGGACCGGCCAAGGGGGAGATCTGAGCAAATACAGGGGCTCGGTGGGGCAGACCCGCCTCCTCACTGCAGCCCCTTATCACACCGGGCCCGCCTTCGGGGCGAAGGCTGACATGGAAACATGGATACTGTGAACCCGGGGCAGGAGAGCCCGTTTCCAGGCCAGGCCCTTGTGGAGATGGGAGCAACCTGATCGGCTCACCCGATGTAGTCTGCTCCCCTCAACGTCCCTGTACCCAGAGATCACCGCAGCAGCCTCCCAGGACCTGGCTGACAAGGAGAATTAAATCCCGCACACCTGGGGTAGCAGAGGACACCCCGAGGCCAGGAGAGGGGGAGGTGGTAGGAAAATGATCGACTCGCCGAGGCATCCCCCTTAGCTGCTCTGCCGCCTCCATATCTGCCGCTGAACTCCTCCCCTGACCTCAGCACGCCCGCTCCCAAAGCAGGGAGACTTCAAATGTCTGAGTCCGGTGAACTTGGGGGAGCGGATGCCACCCCCAGGCAAGGCAGGGTGGGACATGGGATAAAACGCTATGACTCGCCAGTGGCACTCCTGCCCCTGGTCAACGCTGCTGATCCCTGTCCACAGACCGCACCCCGACGCTAGTGTGTCTGTGTGTCTGACTGCCTGCCTGATTGCCTGCCTAGAGGAGGATGGGAGAGGCTAGCCTATGTGTGTGCCCGTCTGTTTATCTAACGGAGGAGGAGGAGACTTGTATGTCTCTGTATCTTCCTGCCTGCCTATCTATCTATCTATCTATCTATCTATCTATCTATCTATCTACCTACCTACCTACCTACCTACCTAACTACCTATCTATCTAAAGGAGGCATACCTATAGGCTAGTGTGCCTTTTTATGTGTCTGTGTATTGGAGGAGTAGGTTAGTGTGTCTATCTACATAACTTCGAATTTGAGGAAGAGGAGGAGGCTACCGTGTGTGTGTGTGTGTCTGTGTGTCTGTGTGTGCGTGCGGGTCTGTGTATCAATGAAGCGGAAAGTAAAGGGGGGTATTCTACTGTATATTTGTATCAGTCTATGTGTGCATCTAATGGAGGGGGAGTAAGCTAGTATGTCTGTCTCTCTGTCACTGTAACAGATATCTATATATGTACGTTTATCTAATCGAGAAGAAGGAGGCTACAGTGTCTATCTCTCTGTCTCTCAGGGGAGGAGAAGACTAGTGTGTCTGTCTGTCTGTGTGTCTGTGAGTCTGTCTGTATTATTATCTAATGGAGAAGAAGAAGGATTCCAAAGTGTCTGGCTATCTGTCTGTCCCTCTACAGGAGAACAAAGAGGCTAGTGTGTTTATCAGTCAATCTCACTATCTATCTAATGGAGGATGAGGAAGAGTCTATTGCGTTTCTCGATCTATTATCTAATGGAGGAGGAGATTAGTGTGTCTCACTACCTAATTAAGTGAGGAGAAGTAGGACGCCAGTGTGTGTATGTGTGTGTCTGTGGGTGTCTGCCTATGTATGTATGTGTCTACCTATAGAATGCATGAGGAAGAGGAGGTTAGGATATATGGCTGTTTCTAAATGGAGGAAGAGGCTAGTGTGTCTGTCTGTCTATTTCTTTGTCTCTCTGTGTGTCTACTGTAGGAAGAATCCCAGTATTCGTGCCACCTGGGGGGATGGCAACTGCCACCCTGAAGCAGCAGGGGGCGCCCCAACTGCAGGCTGAGGGGGACACTGGATGGAAACCCACAGGCTTGCCTGGGCAGCCCATGCCTCCTGCTTCTGCCCTCTTTGTTTCCGCCCCCGCCCCGCCCCCGCCCCGCCCACAGGCCACCCCTGCCCGCCTCCCGGGAGCCGGGAAACGCAAAGATGTGCACCTCGTGTACCTAGGGTAGCAGAGATCAACCCTAGAACCGGCCAAGGGGGAGCTCTGAGCAATAACAGGGGCTCGGTGGGGCAGCCCCGACTACTCACTGCAGCCCCTGATCGCACCGCGCCTGCCTCCAGGGCGGACGCTGACATGGAAACATGCATACGGTGAACCTGGGGCAGGAGAGGCCGCCCCCAGGCCAGGCGGCTGTGGAGATGGGAGCAAACTGATCGGCTGATCAGAGGCAGTCCGCTCCCCACGACGTCCCTGTCCTCTGAAGTCACCTCACCAGCATCCCAGGACCTGGCTGACCAGGAGAATTAATCCCGGAACCCTGGGTTAGCAGAGGCCGCCCCCCCGAGGGCAGAAGAGGTGGAGTTCGGAGGAAAATGACCAAGCCGCCGAGGCATCCCCGTTTGCTGCTGTGCAGCCTCTGTCTCCGCCTCTGCTGCCGACCTCTTCCCCTGACCTCACCACGCCCGCTCCCAGGAGCAGGGCGACTTTAAAAGTTTGAGTCCCGTGAACTTGGGGGAGCGGATGCCTCCTCCAGGCAAGGCAGCTAGGGACATGGGAGAATATCCTCTAGCTCGACAGTGGCACCCTATTCCCCAGTCGCTTCCGTCAAACCCCTTCCCCAGAGCACCCATGTCTAGATTGTGCGTCTGTCTGACTACCAGCCTGACGGCCTAGATGTTTCAGAATGGGAGGGGCTAGTCTACGTGTGTGTCTGTCGTTTTACCTAACGGAGGAGCAGCCGGCGAGTAGGTCTCTCTATTGGCCTGCCTATCTATCTATCAATCAAACTATCTATCTATCTATCTATCTATCTATCTATCTATCTATCTATCTATCTATCTATCAAGTGGAGGCATAGCAGGAGCCAAGTGTGACTTTTTACTTGTGTGTCTGTTGGAGGAGGAGGTTAGTTTGTCTATCTACCTATCTACCTATTGGAAGAGAAGGAGGAGGCTAGTGTGTGTGTGTTTGTGCATGTCTGTCTGTCTATGTTTCTGTCTCCCTCTATAATGGATGAGGAGGAGGAGGTTAGGATAGATGGCTGTGTCTAAATGGAGGAAGACGCTAGTGTGTCTGACTGTCTATTTATTTGTCTCTCTGTCTGTCTAATGGAGGAAGCCTCTCAGTATTCGACTCACCTGGAGGGATGGCAATTGCCACCCTGAAGCAACAGAGGGTGCCCCCATTGCAGTCTGAGGGGGACAATGGATGGGAACCCACAGGCTTGCCAGGGCAGCCCGTGCCTGCCGCTTCTGCTCTTTCTATAGCTGCGCGCGCCAAGCCCCAGCCCGACCCCCGCCGCACCCCACCCCACACCCGCTTCACGGGAGCCGGAAAACACAGAGATGTGCACCTCGAGTACCTAGGGTAGCAGAAACCAACCCTAGGACCGGCCAAGGGGGAGATCTGAGCAAATACAGGGGCTCGGTGGGGCAGACCCGCCTCCTCACTGCAGCCCCTTATCACACCGGGCCCGCCTTCGGGGCGAAGGCTGACATGGAAACATGGATACTGTGAACCCGGGGCAGGAGAGCCCGTTTCCAGGCCAGGCCCTTGTGGAGATGGGAGCAACCTGATCGGCTCACCCGATGTAGTCTGCTCCCCTCAACGTCCCTGTACCCAGAGATCACCGCAGCAGCCTCCCAGGACCTGGCTGACAAGGAGAATTAAATCCCGCACACCTGGGGTAGCAGAGGACACCCCGAGGCCAGGAGAGGGGGAGGTGGTAGGAAAATGATCGACTCGCCGAGGCATCCCCCTTAGCTGCTCTGCCGCCTCCATATCTGCCGCTGAACTCCTCCCCTGACCTCAGCACGCCCGCTCCCAAAGCAGGGAGACTTCAAATGTCTGAGTCCGGTGAACTTGGGGGAGCGGATGCCACCCCCAGGCAAGGCAGGGTGGGACATGGGATAAAACGCTATGACTCGCCAGTGGCACTCCTGCCCCTGGTCAACGCTGCTGATCCCTGTCCACAGACCGCACCCCGACGCTAGTGTGTCTGTGTGTCTGACTGCCTGCCTGATTGCCTGCCTAGAGGAGGATGGGAGAGGCTAGCCTATGTGTGTGCCCGTCTGTTTATCTAACGGAGGAGGAGGAGACTTGTATGTCTCTGTATCTTCCTGCCTGCCTATCTATCTATCTATCTATCTATCTATCTATCTATCTACCTACCTACCTACCTACCTACCTAACTACCTATCTATCTAAAGAGGCATACCTATAGGCTAGTGTGCCTTTTTATGTGTCTGTGTATTGGAGGAGTAGGTTAGTGTGTCTATCTACATAACTTCGAATTTGAGGAAGAGGAGGAGGCTACCGTGTGTGTGTGTGTGTCTGTGTGTCTGTGTGTGCGTGCGGGTCTGTGTATCAATGAAGCGGAAAGTAAAGGGGGGTATTCTACTGTATATTTGTATCAGTCTATGTGTGCATCTAATGGAGGGGGAGTAAGCTAGTATGTCTGTCTCTCTGTCACTGTAACAGATATCTATATATGTACGTTTATCTAATCGAGAAGAAGGAGGCTACAGTGTCTATCTCTCTGTCTCTCAGGGGAGGAGAAGACTAGTGTGTCTGTCTGTCTGTGTGTCTGTGAGTCTGTCTGTATTATTATCTAATGGAGAAGAAGAAGGATTCCAAAGTGTCTGGCTATCTGTCTGTCCCTCTACAGGAGAACAAAGAGGCTAGTGTGTTTATCAGTCAATCTCACTATCTATCTAATGGAGGATGAGGAAGAGTCTATTGCGTTTCTCGATCTATTATCTAATGGAGGAGGAGATTAGTGTGTCTCACTACCTAATTAAGTGAGGAGAAGTAGGACGCCAGTGTGTGTATGTGTGTGTCTGTGGGTGTCTGCCTATGTATGTATGTGTCTACCTATAGAATGCATGAGGAAGAGGAGGTTAGGATATATGGCTGTTTCTAAATGGAGGAAGAGGCTAGTGTGTCTGTCTGTCTATTTCTTTGTCTCTCTGTGTGTCTACTGTAGGAAGAATCCCAGTATTCGTGCCACCTGGGGGGATGGCAACTGCCACCCTGAAGCAGCAGGGGGCGCCCCAACTGCAGGCTGAGGGGGACACTGGATGGAAACCCACAGGCTTGCCTGGGCAGCCCATGCCTCCTGCTTCTGCCCTCTTTGTTTCCGCCCCCGCCCCGCCCCCGCCCCGCCCACAGGCCACCCCTGCCCGCCTCCCGGGAGCCGGGAAACGCAAAGATGTGCAGCTCGTGTACCTAGGGTAGCAGAGATCAACCCTAGAACCGGCCAAGGGGGAGCTCTGAGCAATAACAGGGGCTCGGTGGGGCAGCCCCGACTACTCACTGCAGCCCCTGATCGCACCGCGCCTGCCTCCAGGGCGGACGCTGACATGGAAACATGCATACGGTGAACCTGGGGCAGGAGAGGCCGCCCCCAGGCCAGGCGGCTGTGGAGATGGGAGCAAACTGATCGGCTGATCAGAGGCAGTCCGCTCCCCACGACGTCCCTGTCCTCTGAAGTCACCTCACCAGCATCCCAGGACCTGGCTGACCAGGAGAATTAATCCCGGAACCCTGGGTTAGCAGAGGCCGCCCCGAGGGCAGAAGAGGTGGAGTTCGGAGGAAAATGACCAAGCCGCCGAGGCATCCCCGTTTGCTGCTGTGCAGCCTCTGTCTCCGCCTCTGCTGCCGACCTCTTCCCCTGACCTCACCACGCCCGCTACCAGGAGCAGGGCGACTTTAAAAGTTTGAGTCCCGTGAACTTGGGGGAGCGGATGCCTCCTCCAGGCAAGGCAGCTAGGGACATGGGAGAATATCCTCTAGCTCGACAGTGGCACCCTATTCCCCAGTCGCTTCCGTCAAACCCCTTCCCCAGAGCACCCATGTCTAGATTGTGCGTCTGTCTGACTACCAGCCTGACGGCCTAGATGTTTCAGAATGGGAGGGGCTAGTCTACGTGTGTGTCTGTCGTTTTACCTAACGGAGGAGCAGCCGGCGAGTAGGTCTCTCTATTGGCCTGCCTATCTATCTATCAATCAAACTATCTATCTATCTATCTATCTATCTATCTATCTATCTATCTATCTATCTATCTATCTATCTATCAAGTGGAGGCATAGCAGGAGCCAAGTGTGACTTTTTACTTGTGTGTCTGTTGGAGGAGGAGGTTAGTTTGTCTATCTACCTATCTACCTATTGGAAGAGAAGGAGGAGGCTAGTGTGTGTGTGTTTGTGCATGTCTGTCTGTCTATGTTTCTGTCTCCCTCTATAATGGATGAGGAGGAGGAGGTTAGGATAGATGGCTGTGTCTAAATGGAGGAAGACGCTAGTGTGTCTGACTGTCTATTTATTTGTCTCTCTGTCTGTCTAATGGAGGAAGCCTCTCAGTATTCGACTCACCTGGAGGGATGGCAATTGCCACCCTGAAGCAACAGAGGGTGCCCCCATTGCAGTCTGAGGGGGACAATGGATGGGAACCCACAGGCTTGCCAGGGCAGCCCGTGCCTGCCGCTTCTGCTCTTTCTATAGCTGCGCGCGCCAAGCCCCAGCCCGACCCCCGCCGCACCCCACCCCACACCCGCTTCACGGGAGCCGGAAAACACAGAGATGTGCACCTCGAGTACCTAGGGTAGCAGAAACCAACCCTAGGACCGGCCAAGGGGGAGATCTGAGCAAATACAGGGGCTCGGTGGGGCAGACCCGCCTCCTCACTGCAGCCCCTTATCACACCGGGCCCGCCTTCGGGGCGAAGGCTGACATGGAAACATGGATACTGTGAACCCGGGGCAGGAGAGCCCGTTTCCAGGCCAGGCCCTTGTGGAGATGGGAGCAACCTGATCGGCTCACCCGATGTAGTCTGCTCCCCTCAACGTCCCTGTACCCAGAGATCACCGCAGCAGCCTCCCAGGACCTGGCTGACAAGGAGAATTAAATCCCGCACACCTGGGGTAGCAGAGGACACCCCGAGGCCAGGAGAGGGGGAGGTGGTAGGAAAATGATCGACTCGCCGAGGCATCCCCCTTAGCTGCTCTGCCGCCTCCATATCTGCCGCTGAACTCCTCCCCTGACCTCAGCACGCCCGCTCCCAAAGCAGGGAGACTTCAAATGTCTGAGTCCGGTGAACTTGGGGGAGCGGATGCCACCCCCAGGCAAGGCAGGGTGGGACATGGGATAAAACGCTATGACTCGCCAGTGGCACTCCTGCCCCTGGTCAACGCTGCTGATCCCTGTCCACAGACCGCACCCCGACGCTAGTGTGTCTGTGTGTCTGACTGCCTGCCTGATTGCCTGCCTAGAGGAGGATGGGAGAGGCTAGCCTATGTGTGTGCCCGTCTGTTTATCTAACGGAGGAGGAGGAGACTTGTATGTCTCTGTATCTTCCTGCCTGCCTATCTATCTATCTATCTATCTATCTATCTATCTATCTATCTACCTACCTACCTACCTACCTACCTAACTACCTATCTATCTAAAGAGGCATACCTATAGGCTAGTGTGCCTTTTTATGTGTCTGTGTATTGGAGGAGTAGGTTAGTGTGTCTATCTACATAACTTCGAATTTGAGGAAGAGGAGGAGGCTACCGTGTGTGTGTGTGTGTCTGTGTGTCTGTGTGTGCGTGCGGGTCTGTGTATCAATGAAGCGGAAAGTAAAGGGGGGTATTCTACTGTATATTTGTATCAGTCTATGTGTGCACCTAATGGAGGGGGAGTAAGCTAGTATGTCTGTCTCTCTGTCACTGTAACAGATATCTATATATGTACGTTTATCTAATCGAGAAGAAGGAGGCTACAGTGTCTATCTCTCTGTCTCTCAGGGGAGGAGAAGACTAGTGTGTCTGTCTGTCTGTGTGTCTGTGAGTCTGTCTGTATTATTATCTAATGGAGAAGAAGAAGGATTCCAAAGTGTCTGGCTATCTGTCTGTCCCTCTACAGGAGAACAAAGAGGCTAGTGTGTTTATCAGTCAATCTCACTATCTATCTAATGGAGGATGAGGAAGAGTCTATTGCGTTTCTCGATCTATTATCTAATGGAGGAGGAGATTAGTGTGTCTCACTACCTAATTAAGTGAGGAGAAGTAGGACGCCAGTGTGTGTATGTGTGTGTCTGTGGGTGTCTGCCTATGTATGTATGTGTCTACCTATAGAATGCATGAGGAAGAGGAGGTTAGGATATATGGCTGTTTCTAAATGGAGGAAGAGGCTAGTGTGTCTGTCTGTCTATTTCTTTGTCTCTCTGTGTGTCTACTGTAGGAAGAATCCCAGTATTCGTGCCACCTGGGGGGATGGCAACTGCCACCCTGAAGCAGCAGGGGGCGCCCCAACTGCAGGCTGAGGGGGACACTGGATGGAAACCCACAGGCTTGCCTGGGCAGCCCATGCCTCCTGCTTCTGCCCTCTTTGTTTCCGCCCCCGCCCCGCCCCCGCCCCGCCCACAGGCCACCCCTGCCCGCCTCCCGGGAGCCGGGAAACGCAAAGATGTGCAGCTCGTGTACCTAGGGTAGCAGAGATCAACCCTAGAACCGGCCAAGGGGGAGCTCTGAGCAATAACAGGGGCTCGGTGGGGCAGCCCCGACTACTCACTGCAGCCCCTGATCGCACCGCGCCTGCCTCCAGGGCGGACGCTGACATGGAAACATGCATACGGTGAACCTGGGGCAGGAGAGGCCGCCCCCAGGCCAGGCGGCTGTGGAGATGGGAGCAAACTGATCGGCTGATCAGAGGCAGTCCGCTCCCCACGACGTCCCTGTCCTCTGAAGTCACCTCACCAGCATCCCAGGACCTGGCTGACCAGGAGAATTAATCCCGGAACCCTGGGTTAGCAGAGGCCGCCCCCCCGAGGGCAGAAGAGGTGGAGTTCGGAGGAAAATGACCAAGCCGCCGAGGCATCCCCGTTTGCTGCTGTGCAGCCTCTGTCTCCGCCTCTGCTGCCGACCTCTTCCCCTGACCTCACCACGCCCGCTCCCAGGAGCAGGGCGACTTTAAAAGTTTGAGTCCCGTGAACTTGGGGGAGCGGATGCCTCCTCCAGGCAAGGCAGCTAGGGACATGGGAGAATATCCTCTAGCTCGACAGTGGCACCCTATTCCCCAGTCGCTTCCGTCAAACCCCTTCCCCAGAGCACCCATGTCTAGATTGTGCGTCTGTCTGACTACCAGCCTGACGGCCTAGATGTTTCAGAATGGGAGGGGCTAGTCTACGTGTGTGTCTGTCGTTTACCTAACGGAGGAGCAGCCGGCGAGTAGGTCTCTCTATTGGCCTGCCTATCTATCTATCAATCAAACTATCTATCTATCTATCTATCTATCTATCTATCTATCTATCTATCTATCTATCAAGTGGAGGCATAGCAGGAGCCAAGTGTGACTTTTTACTTGTGTGTCTGTTGGAGGAGGAGGTTAGTTTGTCTATCTACCTATCTACCTATTGGAAGAGAAGGAGGAGGCTAGTGTGTGTGTGTTTGTGCATGTCTGTCTGTCTATGTTTCTGTCTCCCTCTATAATGGATGAGGAGGAGGAGGTTAGGATAGATGGCTGTGTCTAAATGGAGGAAGACGCTAGTGTGTCTGACTGTCTATTTATTTGTCTCTCTGTCTGTCTAATGGAGGAAGCCTCTCAGTATTCGACTCACCTGGAGGGATGGCAATTGCCACCCTGAAGCAACAGAGGGTGCCCCCATTGCAGTCTGAGGGGGACAATGGATGGGAACCCACAGGCTTGCCAGGGCAGCCCATGCCTGCCGCTTCTGCTCTTTCTATAGCTGCGCGCGCCAAGCCCCAGCCCGACCCCCGCCGCACCCCACCCCACACCCGCTTCACGGGAGCCGGAAAACACAGAGATGTGCACCTCGAGTACCTAGGGTAGCAGAAACCAACCCTAGGACCGGCCAAGGGGGAGATCTGAGCAAATACAGGGGCTCGGTGGGGCAGACCCGCCTCCTCACTGCAGCCCCTTATCACACCGGGCCCGCCTTCGGGGCGAAGGCTGACATGGAAACATGGATACTGTGAACCCGGGGCAGGAGAGCCCGTTTCCAGGCCAGGCCCTTGTGGAGATGGGAGCAACCTGATCGGCTCACCCGATGTAGTCTGCTCCCCTCAACGTCCCTGTACCCAGAGATCACCGCAGCAGCCTCCCAGGACCTGGCTGACAAGGAGAATTAAATCCCGCACACCTGGGGTAGCAGAGGACACCCCGAGGCCAGGAGAGGGGGAGGTGGTAGGAAAATGATCGACTCGCCGAGGCATCCCCCTTAGCTGCTCTGCCGCCTCCATATCTGCCGCTGAACTCCTCCCCTGACCTCAGCACGCCCGCTCCCAAAGCAGGGAGACTTCAAATGTCTGAGTCCGGTGAACTTGGGGGAGCGGATGCCACCCCCAGGCAAGGCAGGGTGGGACATGGGATAAAACGCTATGACTCGCCAGTGGCACTCCTGCCCCTGGTCAACGCTGCTGATCCCTGTCCACAGACCGCACCCCGACGCTAGTGTGTCTGTGTGTCTGACTGCCTGCCTGATTGCCTGCCTAGAGGAGGATGGGAGAGGCTAGCCTATGTGTGTGCCCATCTGTTTATCTAACGGAGGAGGAGGAGACTTGTATGTCTCTGTATCTTCCTGCCTGCCTATCTATCTATCTATCTATCTATCTATCTATCTATCTATCTACCTACCTACCTACCTAACTACCTATCTATCTAAAGGAGGCATACCTATAGGCTAGTGTGCCTTTTTATGTGTCTGTGTATTGGAGGAGTAGGTTAGTGTGTCTATCTACATAACTTCGAATTTGAGGAAGAGGAGGAGGCTACCGTGTGTGTGTGTGTGTCTGTGTGTCTGTGTGTGCGTGCGGGTCTGTGTATCAATGAAGCGGAAAGTAAAGGGGGGTATTCTACTGTATATTTGTATCAGTCTATGTGTGCATCTAATGGAGGGGGAGTAAGCTAGTATGTCTGTCTCTCTGTCACTGTAACAGATATCTATATATGTACGTTTATCTAATCGAGAAGAAGGAGGCTACAGTGTCTATCTCTCTGTCTCTCAGGGGAGGAGAAGACTAGTGTGTCTGTCTGTCTGTGTGTCTGTGAGTCTGTCTGTATTATTATCTAATGGAGAAGAAGAAGGATTCCAAAGTGTCTGGCTATCTGTCTGTCCCTCTACAGGAGAACAAAGAGGCTAGTGTGTTTATCAGTCAATCTCACTATCTATCTAATGGAGGATGAGGAAGAGTCTATTGCGTTTCTCGATCTATTATCTAATGGAGGAGGAGATTAGTGTGTCTCACTACCTAATTAAGTGAGGAGAAGTAGGACGCCAGTGTGTGTATGTGTGTGTCTGTGGGTGTCTGCCTATGTATGTATGTGTCTACCTATAGAATGCATGAGGAAGAGGAGGTTAGGATATATGGCTGTTTCTAAATGGAGGAAGAGGCTAGTGTGTCTGTCTGTCTATTTCTTTGTCTCTCTGTGTGTCTACTGTAGGAAGAATCCCAGTATTCGTGCCACCTGGGGGGATGGCAACTGCCACCCTGAAGCAGCAGGGGGCGCCCCAACTGCAGGCTGAGGGGGACACTGGATGGAAACCCACAGGCTTGCCTGGGCAGCCCATGCCTCCTGCTTCTGCCCTCTTTGTTTCCGCCCCCGCCCCGCCCCCGCCCCGCCCACAGGCCACCCCTGCCCGCCTCCCGGGAGCCGGGAAACGCAAAGATGTGCAGCTCGTGTACCTAGGGTAGCAGAGATCAACCCTAGAACCGGCCAAGGGGGAGCTCTGAGCAATAACAGGGGCTCGGTGGGGCAGCCCCGACTACTCACTGCAGCCCCTGATCGCACCGCGCCTGCCTCCAGGGCGGACGCTGACATGGAAACATGCATACGGTGAACCTGGGGCAGGAGAGGCCGCCCCCAGGCCAGGCGGCTGTGGAGATGGGAGCAAACTGATCGGCTGATCAGAGGCAGTCCGCTCCCCACGACGTCCCTGTCCTCTGAAGTCACCTCACCAGCATCCCAGGACCTGGCTGACCAGGAGAATTAATCCCGGAACCCTGGGTTAGCAGAGGCCGCCCCCCCGAGGGCAGAAGAGGTGGAGTTCGGAGGAAAATGACCAAGCCGCCGAGGCATCCCCGTTTGCTGCTGTGCAGCCTCTGTCTCCGCCTCTGCTGCCGACCTCTTCCCCTGACCTCACCACGCCCGCTCCCAGGAGCAGGGCGACTTTAAAAGTTTGAGTCCCGTGAACTTGGGGGAGCGGATGCCTCCTCCAGGCAAGGCAGCTAGGGACATGGGAGAATATCCTCTAGCTCGACAGTGGCACCCTATTCCCCAGTCGCTTCCGTCAAACCCCTTCCCCAGAACACCCATGTCTAGATTGTGTGTCTGTCTGACTACCAGCCTGACGGCCTAGATGTTTCAGAATGGGAGGGGCTAGTCTACGTGTGTGTCTGTCGTTTTACCTAACGGAGGAGCAGCCGGCGAGTAGGTCTCTCTATTGGCCTGCCTATCTATCTATCAATCAAACTATCTATCTATCTATCTATCTATCTATCTATCTATCTATCTATCTATCTATCTATCTATCAAGTGGAGGCATAGCAGGAGCCAAGTGTGACTTTTTACTTGTGTGTCTGTTGGAGGAGGAGGTTAGTTTGTCTATCTACCTATCTACCTATTGGAAGAGAAGGAGGAGGCTAGTGTGTGTGTGTTTGTGCATGTCTGTCTCTCTATGTTTCTGTCTCCCTCTATAATGGAGGAGGAGGAGGAGGTTAGGATAGATGGCTGTGTCTAAATGGAGGAAGACGCTAGTGTGTCTGACTGTCTATTTATTTGTCTCTCTGTCTGTCTAATGGAGGAAGCCTCTCAGTATTCGACTCACCTGGAGGGATGGCAATTGCCACCCTGAAGCAACAGAGGGTGCCCCCATTGCAGTCTGAGGGGGACAATGGATGGGAACCCACAGGCTTGCCAGGGCAGCCCGTGCCTGCCGCTTCTGCTCTTTCTATAGCTGCGCGCGCCAAGCCCCAGCCCGACCCCCGCCGCACCCCACCCCACACCCGCTTCACGGGAGCCGGAAAACACAGAGATGTGCACCTCGAGTACCTAGGGTAGCAGAAACCAACCCTAGGACCGGCCAAGGGGGAGATCTGAGCAAATACAGGGGCTCGGTGGGGCAGACCCGCCTCCTCACTGCAGCCCCTTATCACACCGGGCCCGCCTTCGGGGCGAAGGCTGACATGGAAACATGGATACTGTGAACCCGGGGCAGGAGAGCCCGTTTCCAGGCCAGGCCCTTGTGGAGATGGGAGCAACCTGATCGGCTCACCCGATGTAGTCTGCTCCCCTCAACGTCCCTGTACCCAGAGATCACCGCAGCAGCCTCCCAGGACCTGGCTGACAAGGAGAATTAAATCCCGCACACCTGGGGTAGCAGAGGACACCCCGAGGCCAGGAGAGGGGGAGGTGGTAGGAAAATGATCGACTCGCCGAGGCATCCCCCTTAGCTGCTCTGCCGCCTCCATATCTGCCGCTGAACTCCTCCCCTGACCTCAGCACGCCCGCTCCCAAAGCAGGGAGACTTCAAATGTCTGAGTCCGGTGAACTTGGGGGAGCGGATGCCACCCCCAGGCAAGGCAGGGTGGGACATGGGATAAAACGCTATGACTCGCCAGTGGCACTCCTGCCCCTGGTCAACGCTGCTGATCCCTGTCCACAGACCGCACCCCGACGCTAGTGTGTCTGTGTGTCTGACTGCCTGCCTGATTGCCTGCCTAGAGGAGGATGGGAGAGGCTAGCCTATGTGTGTGCCCGTCTGTTTATCTAACGGAGGAGGAGGAGACTTGTATGTCTCTGTATCTTCCTGCCTGCCTATCTATCTATCTATCTATCTATCTATCTATCTATCTATCTACCTACCTACCTACCTAACTACCTATCTATCTAAAGGAGGCATACCTATAGGCTAGTGTGCCTTTTTATGTGTCTGTGTATTGGAGGAGTAGGTTAGTGTGTCTATCTACATAACTTCGAATTTGAGGAAGAGGAGGAGGCTACCGTGTGTGTGTGTGTGTCTGTGTGTCTGTGTGTGCGTGCGGGTCTGTGTATCAATGAAGCGGAAAGTAAAGGGGGGTATTCTACTGTATATTTGTATCAGTCTATGTGTGCATCTAATGGAGGGGGAGTAAGCTAGTATGTCTGTCTCTCTGTCACTGTAACAGATATCTATATATGTACGTTTATCTAATCGAGAAGAAGGAGGCTACAGTGTCTATCTCTCTGTCTCTCAGGGGAGGAGAAGACTAGTGTGTCTGTCTGTCTGTGTGTCTGTGAGTCTGTCTGTATTATTATCTAATGGAGAAGAAGAAGGATTCCAAAGTGTCTGGCTATCTGTCTGTCCCTCTACAGGAGAACAAAGAGGCTAGTGTGTTTATCAGTCAATCTCACTATCTATCTAATGGAGGATGAGGAAGAGTCTATTGCGTTTCTCGATCTATTATCTAATGGAGGAGGAGATTAGTGTGTCTCACTACCTAATTAAGTGAGGAGAAGTAGGACGCCAGTGTGTGTATGTGTGTGTCTGTGGGTGTCTGCCTATGTATGTATGTGTCTACCTATAGAATGCATGAGGAAGAGGAGGTTAGGATATATGGCTGTTTCTAAATGGAGGAAGAGGCTAGTGTGTCTGTCTGTCTATTTCTTTGTCTCTCTGTGTGTCTACTGTAGGAAGAATCCCAGTATTCGTGCCACCTGGGGGGATGGCAACTGCCACCCTGAAGCAGCAGGGGGCGCCCCAACTGCAGGCTGAGGGGGACACTGGATGGAAACCCACAGGCTTGCCTGGGCAGCCCATGCCTCCTGCTTCTGCCCTCTTTGTTTCCGCCCCCGCCCCGCCCCCGCCCCGCCCACAGGCCACCCCTGCCCGCCTCCCGGGAGCCGGGAAACGCAAAGATGTGCAGCTCGTGTACCTAGGGTAGCAGAGATCAACCCTAGAACCGGCCAAGGGGGAGCTCTGAGCAATAACAGGGGCTCGGTGGGGCAGCCCCGACTACTCACTGCAGCCCCTGATCGCACCGCGCCTGCCTCCAGGGCGGACGCTGACATGGAAACATGCATACGGTGAACCTGGGGCAGGAGAGGCCGCCCCCAGGCCAGGCGGCTGTGGAGATGGGAGCAAACTGATCGGCTGATCAGAGGCAGTCCGCTCCCCACGACGTCCCTGTCCTCTGAAGTCACCTCACCAGCATCCCAGGACCTGGCTGACCAGGAGAATTAATCCCGGAACCCTGGGTTAGCAGAGGCCGCCCCCCCGAGGGCAGAAGAGGTGGAGTTCGGAGGAAAATGACCAAGCCGCCGAGGCATCCCCGTTTGCTGCTGTGCAGCCTCTGTCTCCGCCTCTGCTGCCGACCTCTTCCCCTGACCTCACCACGCCCGCTCCCAGGAGCAGGGCGACTTTAAAAGTTTGAGTCCCGTGAACTTGGGGGAGCGGATGCCTCCTCCAGGCAAGGCAGCTAGGGACATGGGAGAATATCCTCTAGCTCGACAGTGGCACCCTATTCCCCAGTCGCTTCCGTCAAACCCCTTCCCCAGAACACCCATGTCTAGATTGTGTGTCTGTCTGACTACCAGCCTGACGGCCTAGATGTTTCAGAATGGGAGGGGCTAGTCTACGTGTGTGTCTGTCGTTTTACCTAACGGAGGAGCAGCCGGCGAGTAGGTCTCTCTATTGGCCTGCCTATCTATCTATCAATCAAACTATCTATCTATCTATCTATCTATCTATCTATCTATCTATCTATCTATCTATCTATCTATCAAGTGGAGGCATAGCAGGAGCCAAGTGTGACTTTTTACTTGTGTGTCTGTTGGAGGAGGAGGTTAGTTTGTCTATCTACCTATCTACCTATTGGAAGAGAAGGAGGAGGCTAGTGTGTGTGTGTTTGTGCATGTCTGTCTGTCTATGTTTCTGTCTCCCTCTATAATGGATGAGGAGGAGGAGGTTAGGATAGATGGCTGTGTCTAAATGGAGGAAGACGCTAGTGTGTCTGACTGTCTATTTATTTGTCTCTCTGTCTGTCTAATGGAGGAAGCCTCTCAGTATTCGACTCACCTGGAGGGATGGCAATTGCCACCCTGAAGCAACAGAGGGTGGCCCCATTGCAGTCTGAGGGGGACAATGGATGGGAACCCACAGGCTTGCCAGGGCAGCCCGTGCCTGCCGCTTCTGCTCTTTCTATAGCTGCGCGCGCCAAGCCCCAGCCCGACCCCCGCCGCACCCCACCCCACACCCGCTTCACGGGAGCCGGAAAACACAGAGATGTGCACCTCGAGTACCTAGGGTAGCAGAAACCAACCCTAGGACCGGCCAAGGGGGAGATCTGAGCAAATACAGGGGCTCGGTGGGGCAGACCCGCCTCCTCACTGCAGCCCCTTATCACACCGGGCCCGCCTTCGGGGCGAAGGCTGACATGGAAACATGGATACTGTGAACCCGGGGCAGGAGAGCCCGTTTCCAGGCCAGGCCCTTGTGGAGATGGGAGCAACCTGATCGGCTCACCCGATGTAGTCTGCTCCCCTCAACGTCCCTGTACCCAGAGATCACCGCAGCAGCCTCCCAGGACCTGGCTGACAAGGAGAATTAAATCCCGCACACCTGGGGTAGCAGAGGACACCCCGAGGCCAGGAGAGGGGGAGGTGGTAGGAAAATGATCGACTCGCCGAGGCATCCCCCTTAGCTGCTCTGCCGCCTCCATATCTGCCGCTGAACTCCTCCCCTGACCTCAGCACGCCTGCTCCCAAAGCAGGGAGACTTCAAATGTCTGAGTCCGGTGAACTTGGGGGAGCGGATGCCACCCCCAGGCAAGGCAGGGTGGGACATGGGATAAAACGCTATGACTCGCCAGTGGCACTCCTGCCCCTGGTCAACGCTGCTGATCCCTGTCCACAGACCGCACCCCGACGCTAGTGTGTCTGTGTGTCTGACTGCCTGCCTGATTGCCTGCCTAGAGGAGGATGGGAGAGGCTAGCCTATGTGTGTGCCCATCTGTTTATCTAACGGAGGAGGAGGAGACTTGTATGTCTCTGTATCTTCCTGCCTGCCTGCCTATCTATCTATCTATCTATCTATCTATCTATCTATCTATCTACCTACCTACCTACCTACCTACCTACCTAACTACCTATCTATCTAAAGGAGGCATACCTATAGGCTAGTGTGCCTTTTTATGTGTCTGTGTATTGGAGGAGTAGGTTAGTGTGTCTATCTACATAACTTCGAATTTGAGGAAGAGGAGGAGGCTACCGTGTGTGTGTGTGTGTGTCTGTGTGTCTGTGTGTGCGTGCGGGTCTGTGTATCAATGAAGCGGACAGTAAAGGGGGGTATTCTACTGTATATTTGTATCAGTCTATGTGTGCATCTAATGGAGGGGGAGTAAGCTAGTATGTCTGTCTCTCTGTCACTGTAACAGATATCTATATATGTACGTTTATCTAATCGAGAAGAAGGAGGCTACAGTGTCTATCTCTCTGTCTCTCAGGGGAGGAGAAGA
The DNA here is from genome assembly GCF_048564905.1 of Vicugna pacos. Lineage (NCBI taxonomy): Eukaryota > Metazoa > Chordata > Mammalia > Artiodactyla > Camelidae > Vicugna > Vicugna pacos. Next base: position 401,053 of record NC_133003.1, on the reverse strand, counting down.
CTAGTGTGTCTGTCTGTCTGTGTGTCTGTGAGTCTGTCTGTATTATTATCTAATGGAGAAGAAGAAGGATTCCAAAGTGTCTGGCTATCTGTCTGTCCCTCTACAGGAGAACAAAGAGGCTAGTGTGTTTATCAGTCAATCTCACTATCTATCTAATGGAGGATGAGGAAGAGTCTATTGCGTTTCTCGATCTATTATCTAATGGAGGAGGAGATTAGTGTGTCTCACTACCTAATTAAGTGAGGAGAAGTAGGACGCCAGTGTGTGTATGTGTGTGTCTGTGGGTGTCTGCCTATGTATGTATGTGTCTACCTATAGAATGCATGAGGAAGAGGAGGTTAGGATATATGGCTGTTTCTAAATGGAGGAAGAGGCTAGTGTGTCTGTCTGTCTATTTCTTTGTCTCTCTGTGTGTCTACTGTAGGAAGAATCCCAGTATTCGTGCCACCTGGGGGGATGGCAACTGCCACCCTGAAGCAGCAGGGGGCGCCCCAACTGCAGGCTGAGGGGAACACTGGATGGAAACCCACAGGCTTGCCTGGGCAGCCCATGCCTCCTGCTTCTGCCCTCTTTGTTTCCGCCCCCGCCCCGCCCCCGCCCCGCCCACAGGCCACCCCTGCCCGCCTCCCGGGAGCCGGGAAACGCAAAGATGTGCAGCTCGTGTACCTAGGGTAGCAGAGATCAACCCTAGAACCGGCCAAGGGGGAGCTCTGAGCAATAACAGGGGCTCGGTGGGGCAGCCCCGACTACTCACTGCAGCCCCTGATCGCACCGCGCCTGCCTCCAGGGCGGACGCTGACATGGAAACATGCATACGGTGAACCTGGGGCAGGAGAGGCCGCCCCCAGGCCAGGCGGCTGTGGAGATGGGAGCAAACTGATCGGCTGATCAGAGGCAGTCCGCTCCCCACGACGTCCCTGTCCTCTGAAGTCACCTCACCAGCATCCCAGGACCTGGCTGACCAGGAGAATTAATCCCGGAACCCTGGGTTAGCAGAGGCCGCCCCCCCGAGGGCAGAAGAGGTGGAGTTCGGAGGAAAATGACCAAGCCGCCGAGGCATCCCCGTTTGCTGCTGTGCAGCCTCTGTCTCCGCCTCTGCTGCCGACCTCTTCCCCTGACCTCACCACGCCCGCTCCCAGGAGCAGGGCGACTTTAAAAGTTTGAGTCCCGTGAACTTGGGGGAGCGGATGCCTCCTCCAGGCAAGGCAGCTAGGGACATGGGAGAATATCCTCTAGCTCGACAGTGGCACCCTATTCCCCAGTCGCTTCCGTCAAACCCCTTCCCCAGAACACCCATGTCTAGATTGTGTGTCTGTCTGACTACCAGCCTGACGGCCTAGATGTTTCAGAATGGGAGGGGCTAGTCTACGTGTGTGTCTGTCGTTTTACCTAACGGAGGAGCAGCCGGCGAGTAGGTCTCTCTATTGGCCTGCCTATCTATCTATCAATCAAACTATCTATCTATCTATCTATCTATCTATCTATCTATCTATCTATCTATCTATCTATCTATCTATCAAGTGGAGGCATAGCAGGAGCCAAGTGTGACTTTTTACTTGTGTGTCTGTTGGAGGAGGAGGTTAGTTTGTCTATCTACCTATCTACCTATTGGAAGAGAAGGAGGAGGCTAGTGTGTGTGTGTTTGTGCATGTCTGTCTGTCTATGTTTCTGTCTCCCTCTATAATGGATGAGGAGGAGGAGGTTAGGATAGATGGCTGTGTCTAAATGGAGGAAGACGCTAGTGTGTCTGACTGTCTATTTATTTGTCTCTCTGTCTGTCTAATGGAGGAAGCCTCTCAGTATTCGACTCACCTGGAGGGATGGCAATTGCCACCCTGAAGCAACAGAGGGTGGCCCCATTGCAGTCTGAGGGGGACAATGGATGGGAACCCACAGGCTTGCCAGGGCAGCCCGTGCCTGCCGCTTCTGCTCTTTCTATAGCTGCGCGCGCCAAGCCCCAGCCCGACCCCCGCCGCACCCCACCCCACACCCGCTTCACGGGAGCCGGAAAACACAGAGATGTGCACCTCGAGTACCTAGGGTAGCAGAAACCAACCCTAGGACCGGCCAAGGGGGAGATCTGAGCAAATACAGGGGCTCGGTGGGGCAGACCCGCCTCCTCACTGCAGCCCCTTATCACACCGGGCCCGCCTTCGGGGCGAAGGCTGACATGGAAACATGGATACTGTGAACCCGGGGCAGGAGAGCCCGTTTCCAGGCCAGGCCCTTGTGGAGATGGGAGCAACCTGATCGGCTCACCCGATGTAGTCTGCTCCCCTCAACGTCCCTGTACCCAGAGATCACCGCAGCAGCCTCCCAGGACCTGGCTGACAAGGAGAATTAAATCCCGCACACCTGGGGTAGCAGAGGACACCCCGAGGCCAGGAGAGGGGGAGGTGGTAGGAAAATGATCGACTCGCCGAGGCATCCCCCTTAGCTGCTCTGCCGCCTCCATATCTGCCGCTGAACTCCTCCCCTGACCTCAGCACGCCTGCTCCCAAAGCAGGGAGACTTCAAATGTCTGAGTCCGGTGAACTTGGGGGAGCGGATGCCACCCCCAGGCAAGGCAGGGTGGGACATGGGATAAAACGCTATGACTCGCCAGTGGCACTCCTGCCCCTGGTCAACGCTGCTGATCCCTGTCCACAGACCGCACCCCGACGCTAGTGTGTCTGTGTGTCTGACTGCCTGCCTGATTGCCTGCCTAGAGGAGGATGGGAGAGGCTAGCCTATGTGTGTGCCCATCTGTTTATCTAACGGAGGAGGAGGAGACTTGTATGTCTCTGTATCTTCCTGCCTGCCTGCCTATCTATCTATCTATCTATCTATCTATCTATCTATCTATCTACCTACCTACCTACCTACCTACCTACCTAACTACCTATCTATCTAAAGGAGGCATACCTATAGGCTAGTGTGCCTTTTTATGTGTCTGTGTATTGGAGGAGTAGGTTAGTGTGTCTATCTACATAACTTCGAATTTGAGGAAGAGGAGGAGGCTACCGTGTGTGTGTGTGTGTCTGTGTGTCTGTGTGTGCGTGCGGGTCTGTGTATCAATGAAGCGGACAGTAAAGGGGGGTATTCTACTGTATATTTGTATCAGTCTATGTGTGCATCTAATGGAGGGGGAGTAAGCTAGTATGTCTGTCTCTCTGTCACTGTAACAGATATCTATATATGTACGTTTATCTAATCGAGAAGAAGGAGGCTACAGTGTCTATCTCTCTGTCTCTCAGGGGAGGAGAAGACTAGTGTGTCTGTCTGTCTGTGTGTCTGTGAGTCTGTCTGTATTATTATCTAATGGAGAAGAAGAAGGATTCCAAAGTGTCTGGCTATCTGTCTGTCCCTCTACAGGAGAACAAAGAGGCTAGTGTGTTTATCAGTCAATCTCACTATCTATCTAATGGAGGATGAGGAAGAGTCTATTGCGTTTCTCGATCTATTATCTAATGGAGGAGGAGATTAGTGTGTCTCACTACCTAATTAAGTGAGGAGAAGTAGGACGCCAGTGTGTGTATGTGTGTGTCTGTGGGTGTCTGCCTATGTATGTATGTGTCTACCTATAGAATGCATGAGGAAGAGGAGGTTAGGATATATGGCTGTTTCTAAATGGAGGAAGAGGCTAGTGTGTCTGTCTGTCTATTTCTTTGTCTCTCTGTGTGTCTACTGTAGGAAGAATCCCAGTATTCGTGCCACCTGGGGGGATGGCAACTGCCACCCTGAAGCAGCAGGGGGCGCCCCAACTGCAGGCTGAGGGGAACACTGGATGGAAACCCACAGGCTTGCCTGGGCAGCCCATGCCTCCTGCTTCTGCCCTCTTTGTTTCCGCCCCCGCCCCGCCCCCGCCCCGCCCACAGGCCACCCCTGCCCGCCTCCCGGGAGCCGGGAAACGCAAAGATGTGCAGCTCGTGTACCTAGGGTAGCAGAGATCAACCCTAGAACCGGCCAAGGGGGAGCTCTGAGCAATAACAGGGGCTCGGTGGGGCAGCCCCGACTACTCACTGCAGCCCCTGATCGCACCGCGCCTGCCTCCAGGGCGGACGCTGACATGGAAACATGCATACGGTGAACCTGGGGCAGGAGAGGCCGCCCCCAGGCCAGGCGGCTGTGGAGATGGGAGCAAACTGATCGGCTGATCAGAGGCAGTCCGCTCCCCACGACGTCCCTGTCCTCTGAAGTCACCTCACCAGCATCCCAGGACCTGGCTGACCAGGAGAATTAATCCCGGAACCCTGGGTTAGCAGAGGCCGCCCCCCCGAGGGCAGAAGAGGTGGAGTTCGGAGGAAAATGACCAAGCCGCCGAGGCATCCCCGTTTGCTGCTGTGCAGCCTCTGTCTCCGCCTCTGCTGCCGACCTCTTCCCCTGACCTCACCACGCCCGCTCCCAGGAGCAGGGCGACTTTAAAAGTTTGAGTCCCGTGAACTTGGGGGAGCGGATGCCTCCTCCAGGCAAGGCAGCTAGGGACATGGGAGAATATCCTCTAGCTCGACAGTGGCACCCTATTCCCCAGTCGCTTCCGTCAAACCCCTTCCCCAGAACACCCATGTCTAGATTGTGTGTCTGTCTGACTACCAGCCTGACGGCCTAGATGTTTCAGAATGGGAGGGGCTAGTCTACGTGTGTGTCTGTCGTTTTACCTAACGGAGGAGCAGCCGGCGAGTAGGTCTCTCTATTGGCCTGCCTATCTATCTATCAATCAAACTATCTATCTATCTATCTATCTATCTATCTATCTATCTATCTATCTATCTATCTATCAAGTGGAGGCATAGCAGGAGCCAAGTGTGACTTTTTACTTGTGTGTCTGTTGGAGGAGGAGGTTAGTTTGTCTATCTACCTATCTACCTATTGGAAGAGAAGGAGGAGGCTAGTGTGTGTGTGTTTGTGCATGTCTGTCTGTCTATGTTTCTGTCTCCCTCTATAATGGATGAGGAGGAGGAGGTTAGGATAGATGGCTGTGTCTAAATGGAGGAAGACGCTAGTGTGTCTGACTGTCTATTTATTTGTCTCTCTGTCTGTCTAATGGAGGAAGCCTCTCAGTATTCGACTCACCTGGAGGGATGGCAATTGCCACCCTGAAGCAACAGAGGGTGGCCCCATTGCAGTCTGAGGGGGACAATGGATGGGAACCCACAGGCTTGCCAGGGCAGCCCGTGCCTGCCGCTTCTGCTCTTTCTATAGCTGCGCGCGCCAAGCCCCAGCCCGACCCCCGCCGCACCCCACCCCACACCCGCTTCACGGGAGCCGGAAAACACAGAGATGTGCACCTCGAGTACCTAGGGTAGCAGAAACCAACCCTAGGACCGGCCAAGGGGGAGATCTGAGCAAATACAGGGGCTCGGTGGGGCAGACCCGCCTCCTCACTGCAGCCCCTTATCACACCGGGCCCGCCTTCGGGGCGAAGGCTGACATGGAAACATGGATACTGTGAACCCGGGGCAGGAGAGCCCGTTTCCAGGCCAGGCCCTTGTGGAGATGGGAGCAACCTGATCGGCTCACCCGATGTAGTCTGCTCCCCTCAACGTCCCTGTACCCAGAGATCACCGCAGCAGCCTCCCAGGACCTGGCTGACAAGGAGAATTAAATCCCGCACACCTGGGGTAGCAGAGGACACCCCGAGGCCAGGAGAGGGGGAGGTGGTAGGAAAATGATCGACTCGCCGAGGCATCCCCCTTAGCTGCTCTGCCGCCTCCATATCTGCCGCTGAACTCCTCCCCTGACCTCAGCACGCCCGCTCCCAAAGCAGGGAGACTTCAAATGTCTGAGTCCGGTGAACTTGGGGGAGCGGATGCCACCCCCAGGCAAGGCAGGGTGGGACATGGGATAAAACGCTATGACTCGCCAGTGGCACTCCTGCCCCTGGTCAACGCTGCTGATCCCTGTCCACAGACCGCACCCCGACGCTAGTGTGTCTGTGTGTCTGACTGCCTGCCTGATTGCCTGCCTAGAGGAGGATGGGAGAGGCTAGCCTATGTGTGTGCCCATCTGTTTATCTAACGGAGGAGGAGGAGACTTGTATGTCTCTGTATCTTCCTGCCTGCCTGCCTATCTATCTATCTATCTATCTATCTATCTATCTATCTATCTACCTACCTACCTACCTACCTACCTACCTAACTACCTATCTATCTAAAGGAGGCATACCTATAGGCTAGTGTGCCTTTTTATGTGTCTGTGTATTGGAGGAGTAGGTTAGTGTGTCTATCTACATAACTTCGAATTTGAGGAAGAGGAGGAGGCTACCGTGTGTGTGTGTGTGTCTGTGTGTCTGTGTGTGCGTGCGGGTCTGTGTATCAATGAAGCGGAAAGTAAAGGGGGGTATTCTACTGTATATTTGTATCAGTCTATGTGTGCATCTAATGGAGGGGGAGTAAGCTAGTATGTCTGTCTCTCTGTCACTGTAACAGATATCTATATATGTACGTTTATCTAATCGAGAAGAAGGAGGCTACAGTGTCTATCTCTCTGTCTCTCAGGGGAGGAGAAGACTAGTGTGTCTGTCTGTCTGTGTGTCTGTGAGTCTGTCTGTATTATTATCTAATGGAGAAGAAGAAGGATTCCAAAGTGTCTGGCTATCTGTCTGTCCCTCTACAGGAGAACAAAGAGGCTAGTGTGTTTATCAGTCAATCTCACTATCTATCTAATGGAGGATGAGGAAGAGTCTATTGCGTTTCTCGATCTATTATCTAATGGAGGAGGAGATTAGTGTGTCTCACTACCTAATTAAGTGAGGAGAAGTAGGACGCCAGTGTGTGTATGTGTGTGTCTGTGGGTGTCTGCCTATGTATGTATGTGTCTACCTATAGAATGCATGAGGAAGAGGAGGTTAGGATATATGGCTGTTTCTAAATGGAGGAAGAGGCTAGTGTGTCTGTCTGTCTATTTCTTTGTCTCTCTGTGTGTCTACTGTAGGAAGAATCCCAGTATTCGTGCCACCTGGGGGGATGGCAACTGCCACCCTGAAGCAGCAGGGGGCGCCCCAACTGCAGGCTGAGGGGGACACTGGATGGAAACCCACAGGCTTGCCTGGGCAGCCCATGCCTCCTGCTTCTGCCCTCTTTGTTTCCGCCCCCGCCCCGCCCCCGCCCCGCCCACAGGCCACCCCTGCCCGCCTCCCGGGAGCCGGGAAACGCAAAGATGTGCAGCTCGTGTACCTAGGGTAGCAGAGATCAACCCTAGAACCGGCCAAGGGGGAGCTCTGAGCAATAACAGGGGCTCGGTGGGGCAGCCCCGACTACTCACTGCAGCCCCTGATCGCACCGCGCCTGCCTCCAGGGCGGACGCTGACATGGAAACATGCATACGGTGAACCTGGGGCAGGAGAGGCCGCCCCCAGGCCAGGCGGCTGTGGAGATGGGAGCAAACTGATCGGCTGATCAGAGGCAGTCCGCTCCCCACGACGTCCCTGTCCTCTGAAGTCACCTCACCAGCATCCCAGGACCTGGCTGACCAGGAGAATTAATCCCGGAACCCTGGGTTAGCAGAGGCCGCCCCCCCGAGGGCAGAAGAGGTGGAGTTCGGAGGAAAATGACCAAGCCGCCGAGGCATCCCCGTTTGCTGCTGTGCAGCCTCTGTCTCCGCCTCTGCTGCCGACCTCTTCCCCTGACCTCACCACGCCCGCTCCCAGGAGCAGGGCGACTTTAAAAGTTTGAGTCCCGTGAACTTGGGGGAGCGGATGCCTCCTCCAGGCAAGGCAGCTAGGGACATGGGAGAATATCCTCTAGCTCGACAGTGGCACCCTATTCCCCAGTCGCTTCCGTCAAACCCCTTCCCCAGAGCACCCATGTCTAGATTGTGCGTCTGTCTGACTACCAGCCTGACGGCCTAGATGTTTCAGAATGGGAGGGGCTAGTCTACGTGTGTGTCTGTCGTTTTACCTAACGGAGGAGCAGCCGGCGAGTAGGTCTCTCTATTGGCCTGCCTATCTATCTATCAATCAAACTATCTATCTATCTATCTATCTATCTATCTATCTATCTATCTATCTATCTATCTATCAAGTGGAGGCATAGCAGGAGCCAAGTGTGACTTTTTACTTGTGTGTCTGTTGGAGGAGGAGGTTAGTTTGTCTATCTACCTATCTACCTATTGGAAGAGAAGGAGGAGGCTAGTGTGTGTGTGTTTGTGCATGTCTGTCTGTCTATGTTTCTGTCTCCCTCTATAATGGATGAGGAGGAGGAGGTTAGGATAGATGGCTGTGTCTAAATGGAGGAAGACGCTAGTGTGTCTGACTGTCTATTTATTTGTCTCTCTGTCTGTCTAATGGAGGAAGCCTCTCAGTATTCGACTCACCTGGAGGGATGGCAATTGCCACCCTGAAGCAACAGAGGGTGGCCCCATTGCAGTCTGAGGGGGACAATGGATGGGAACCCACAGGCTTGCCAGGGCAGCCCGTGCCTGCCGCTTCTGCTCTTTCTATAGCTGCGCGCGCCAAGCCCCAGCCCGACCCCCGCCGCACCCCACCCCACACCCGCTTCACGGGAGCCGGAAAACACAGAGATGTGCACCTCGAGTACCTAGGGTAGCAGAAACCAACCCTAGGACCGGCCAAGGGGGAGATCTGAGCAAATACAGGGGCTCGGTGGGGCAGACCCGCCTCCTCACTGCAGCCCCTTATCACACCGGGCCCGCCTTCGGGGCGAAGGCTGACATGGAAACATGGATACTGTGAACCCGGGGCAGGAGAGCCCGTTTCCAGGCCAGGCCCTTGTGGAGATGGGAGCAACCTGATCGGCTCACCCGATGTAGTCTGCTCCCCTCAACGTCCCTGTACCCAGAGATCACCGCAGCAGCCTCCCAGGACCTGGCTGACAAGGAGAATTAAATCCCGCACACCTGGGGTAGCAGAGGACACCCCGAGGCCAGGAGAGGGGGAGGTGGTAGGAAAATGATCGACTCGCCGAGGCATCCCCCTTAGCTGCTCTGCCGCCTCCATATCTGCCGCTGAACTCCTCCCCTGACCTCAGCACGCCCGCTCCCAAAGCAGGGAGACTTCAAATGTCTGAATCCGGTGAACTTGGGGGAGCGGATGCCACCCCCAGGCAAGGCAGGGTGGGACATGGGATAAAACGCTATGACTCGCCAGTGGCACTCCTGCCCCTGGTCAACGCTGCTGATCCCTGTCCACAGACCGCACCCCGACGCTAGTGTGTCTGTGTGTCTGACTGCCTGCCTGATTGCCTGCCTAGAGGAGGATGGGAGAGGCTAGCCTATGTGTGTGCCCGTCTGTTTATCTAACGGAGGAGGAGGAGACTTGTATGTCTCTGTATCTTCCTGCCTGCCTATCTATCTATCTATCTATCTATCTATCTATCTATCTATCTACCTACCTACCTACCTACCTACCTAACTACCTATCTATCTAAAGGAGGCATACCTATAGGCTAGTGTGCCTTTTTATGTGTCTGTGTATTGGAGGAGTAGGTTAGTGTGTCTATCTACATAACTTCGAATTTGAGGAAGAGGAGGAGGCTACCGTGTGTGTGTGTGTGTCTGTGTGTCTGTGTGTGCGTGCGGGTCTGTGTATCAATGAAGCGGAAAGTAAAGGGGGGTATTCTACTGTATATTTGTATCAGTCTATGTGTGCATCTAATGGAGGGGGAGTAAGCTAGTATGTCTGTCTCTCTGTCACTGTAACAGATATCTATATATGTACGTTTATCTAATCGAGAAGAAGGAGGCTACAGTGTCTATCTCTCTGTCTCTCAGGGGAGGAGAAGACTAGTGTGTCTGTCTGTCTGTGTGTCTGTGAGTCTGTCTGTATTATTATCTAATGGAGAAGAAGAAGGATTCCAAAGTGTCTGGCTATCTGTCTGTCCCTCTACAGGAGAACAAAGAGGCTAGTGTGTTTATCAGTCAATCTCACTATCTATCTAATGGAGGATGAGGAAGAGTCTATTGCGTTTCTCGATCTATTATCTAATGGAGGAGGAGATTAGTGTGTCTCACTACCTAATTAAGTGAGGAGAAGTAGGACGCCAGTGTGTGTATGTGTGTGTCTGTGGGTGTCTGCCTATGTATGTATGTGTCTACCTATAGAATGCATGAGGAAGAGGAGGTTAGGATATATGGCTGTTTCTAAATGGAGGAAGAGGCTAGTGTGTCTGTCTGTCTATTTCTTTGTCTCTCTGTGTGTCTACTGTAGGAAGAATCCCAGTATTCGTGCCACCTGGGGGGATGGCAACTGCCACCCTGAAGCAGCAGGGGGCGCCCCAACTGCAGGCTGAGGGGGACACTGGATGGAAACCCACAGGCTTGCCTGGGCAGCCCATGCCTCCTGCTTCTGCCCTCTTTGTTTCCGCCCCCGCCCCGCCCCCGCCCCGCCCACAGGCCACCCCTGCCCGCCTCCCGGGAGCCGGGAAACGCAAAGATGTGCACCTCGTGTACCTAGGGTAGCAGAGATCAACCCTAGAACCGGCCAAGGGGGAGCTCTGAGCAATAACAGGGGCTCGGTGGGGCAGCCCCGACTACTCACTGCAGCCCCTGATCGCACCGCGCCTGCCTCCAGGGCGGACGCTGACATGGAAACATGCATACGGTGAACCTGGGGCAGGAGAGGCCGCCCCCAGGCCAGGCGGCTGTGGAGATGGGAGCAAACTGATCGGCTGATCAGAGGCAGTCCGCTCCCCACGACGTCCCTGTCCTCTGAAGTCACCTCACCAGCATCCCAGGACCTGGCTGACCAGGAGAATTAATCCCGGAACCCTGGGTTAGCAGAGGCCGCCCCCCCGAGGGCAGAAGAGGTGGAGTTCGGAGGAAAATGACCAAGCCGCCGAGGCATCCCCGTTTGCTGCTGTGCAGCCTCTGTCTCCGCCTCTGCTGCCGACCTCTTCCCCTGACCTCACCACGCCCGCTCCCAGGAGCAGGGCGACTTTAAAAGTTTGAGTCCCGTGAACTTGGGGGAGCGGATGCCTCCTCCAGGCAAGGCAGCTAGGGACATGGGAGAATATCCTCTAGCTCGACAGTGGCACCCTATTCCCCAGTCGCTTCCGTCAAACCCCTTCCCCAGAGCACCCATGTCTAGATTGTGCGTCTGTCTGACTACCAGCCTGACGGCCTAGATGTTTCAGAATGGGAGGGGCTAGTCTACGTGTGTGTCTGTCGTTTTACCTAACGGAGGAGCAGCCGGCGAGTAGGTCTCTCTATTGGCCTGCCTATCTATCTATCAATCAAACTATCTATCTATCTATCTATCTATCTATCTATCTATCTATCTATCTATCAAGTGGAGGCATAGCAGGAGCCAAGTGTGACTTTTTACTTGTGTGTCTGTTGGAGGAGGAGGTTAGTTTGTCTATCTACCTATCTACCTATTGGAAGAGAAGGAGGAGGCTAGTGTGTGTGTGTTTGTGCATGTCTGTCTGTCTATGTTTCTGTCTCCCTCTATAATGGATGAGGAGGAGGAGGTTAGGATAGATGGCTGTGTCTAAATGGAGGAAGACGCTAGTGTGTCTGACTGTCTATTTATTTGTCTCTCTGTCTGTCTAATGGAGGAAGCCTCTCAGTATTCGACTCACCTGGAGGGATGGCAATTGCCACCCTGAAGCAACAGAGGGTGCCCCCATTGCAGTCTGAGGGGGACAATGGATGGGAACCCACAGGCTTGCCAGGGCAGCCCGTGCCTGCCGCTTCTGCTCTTTCTATAGCTGCGCGCGCCAAGCCCCAGCCCGACCCCCGCCGCACCCCACCCCACACCCGCTTCACGGGAGCCGGAAAACACAGAGATGTGCACCTCGAGTACCTAGGGTAGCAGAAACCAACCCTAGGACCGGCCAAGGGGGAGATCTGAGCAAATACAGGGGCTCGGTGGGGCAGACCCGCCTCCTCACTGCAGCCCCTTATCACACCGGGCCCGCCTTCGGGGCGAAGGCTGACATGGAAACATGGATACTGTGAACCCGGGGCAGGAGAGCCCGTTTCCAGGCCAGGCCCTTGTGGAGATGGGAGCAACCTGATCGGCTCACCCGATGTAGTCTGCTCCCCTCAACGTCCCTGTACCCAGAGATCACCGCAGCAGCCTCCCAGGACCTGGCTGACAAGGAGAATTAAATCCCGCACACCTGGGGTAGCAGAGGACACCCCGAGGCCAGGAGAGGGGGAGGTGGTAGGAAAATGATCGACTCGCCGAGGCATCCCCCTTAGCTGCTCTGCCGCCTCCATATCTGCCGCTGAACTCCTCCCCTGACCTCAGCACGCCCGCTCCCAAAGCAGGGAGACTTCAAATGTCTGAGTCCGGTGAACTTGGGGGAGCGGATGCCACCCCCAGGCAAGGCAGGGTGGGACATGGGATAAAACGCTATGACTCGCCAGTGGCACTCCTGCCCCTGGTCAACGCTGCTGATCCCTGTCCACAGACCGCACCCCGACGCTAGTGTGTCTGTGTGTCTGACTGCCTGCCTGATTGCCTGCCTAGAGGAGGATGGGAGAGGCTAGCCTATGTGTGTGCCCGTCTGTTTATCTAACGGAGGAGGAGGAGACTTGTATGTCTCTGTATCTTCCTGCCTGCCTATCTATCTATCTATCTATCTATCTATCTATCTATCTATCTATCTATCTACCTACCTACCTACCTACCTACCTAACTACCTATCTATCTAAAGAGGCATACCTATAGGCTAGTGTGCCTTTTTATGTGTCTGTGTATTGGAGGAGTAGGTTAGTGTGTCTATCTACATAACTTCGAATTTGAGGAAGAGGAGGAGGCTACCGTGTGTGTGTGTGTGTCTGTGTGTCTGTGTGTGCGTGCGGGTCTGTGTATCAATGAAGCGGAAAGTAAAGGGGGGTATTCTACTGTATATTTGTATCAGTCTATGTGTGCATCTAATGGAGGGGGAGTAAGCTAGTATGTCTGTCTCTCTGTCACTGTAACAGATATCTATATATGTACGTTTATCTAATCGAGAAGAAGGAGGCTACAGTGTCTATCTCTCTGTCTCTCAGGGGAGGAGAAGACTAGTGTGTCTGTCTGTCTGTGTGTCTGTGAGTCTGTCTGTATTATTATCTAATGGAGAAGAAGAAGGATTCCAAAGTGTCTGGCTATCTGTCTGTCCCTCTACAGGAGAACAAAGAGGCTAGTGTGTTTATCAGTCAATCTCACTATCTATCTAATGGAGGATGAGGAAGAGTCTATTGCGTTTCTCGATCTATTATCTAATGGAGGAGGAGATTAGTGTGTCTCACTACCTAATTAAGTGAGGAGAAGTAGGACGCCAGTGTGTGTATGTGTGTGTCTGTGGGTGTCTGCCTATGTATGTATGTGTCTACCTATAGAATGCATGAGGAAGAGGAGGTTAGGATATATGGCTGTTTCTAAATGGAGGAAGAGGCTAGTGTGTCTGTCTGTCTATTTCTTTGTCTCTCTGTGTGTCTACTGTAGGAAGAATCCCAGTATTCGTGCCACCTGGGGGGATGGCAACTGCCACCCTGAAGCAGCAGGGGGCGCCCCAACTGCAGGCTGAGGGGGACACTGGATGGAAACCCACAGGCTTGCCTGGGCAGCCCATGCCTCCTGCTTCTGCCCTCTTTGTTTCCGCCCCCGCCCCGCCCCCGCCCCGCCCACAGGCCACCCCTGCCCGCCTCCCGGGAGCCGGGAAACGCAAAGATGTGCAGCTCGTGTACCTAGGGTAGCAGAGATCAACCCTAGAACCGGCCAAGGGGGAGCTCTGAGCAATAACAGGGGCTCGGTGGGGCAGCCCCGACTACTCACTGCAGCCCCTGATCGCACCGCGCCTGCCTCCAGGGCGGACGCTGACATGGAAACATGCATACGGTGAACCTGGGGCAGGAGAGGCCGCCCCCAGGCCAGGCGGCTGTGGAGATGGGAGCAAACTGATCGGCTGATCAGAGGCAGTCCGCTCCCCACGACGTCCCTGTCCTCTGAAGTCACCTCACCAGCATCCCAGGACCTGGCTGACCAGGAGAATTAATCCCGGAACCCTGGGTTAGCAGAGGCCGCCCCGAGGGCAGAAGAGGTGGAGTTCGGAGGAAAATGACCAAGCCGCCGAGGCATCCCCGTTTGCTGCTGTGCAGCCTCTGTCTCCGCCTCTGCTGCCGACCTCTTCCCCTGACCTCACCACGCCCGCTACCAGGAGCAGGGCGACTTTAAAAGTTTGAGTCCCGTGAACTTGGGGGAGCGGATGCCTCCTCCAGGCAAGGCAGCTAGGGACATGGGAGAATATCCTCTAGCTCGACAGTGGCACCCTATTCCCCAGTCGCTTCCGTCAAACCCCTTCCCCAGAGCACCCATGTCTAGATTGTGCGTCTGTCTGACTACCAGCCTGACGGCCTAGATGTTTCAGAATGGGAGGGGCTAGTCTACGTGTGTGTCTGTCGTTTTACCTAACGGAGGAGCAGCCGGCGAGTAGGTCTCTCTATTGGCCTGCCTATCTATCTATCAATCAAACTATCTATCTATCTATCTATCTATCTATCTATCTATCTATCTATCTATCTATCTATCAAGTGGAGGCATAGCAGGAGCCAAGTGTGACTTTTTACTTGTGTGTCTGTTGGAGGAGGAGGTTAGTTTGTCTATCTACCTATCTACCTATTGGAAGAGAAGGAGGAGGCTAGTGTGTGTGTGTTTGTGCATGTCTGTCTGTCTATGTTTCTGTCTCCCTCTATAATGGATGAGGAGGAGGAGGTTAGGATAGATGGCTGTGTCTAAATGGAGGAAGACGCTAGTGTGTCTGACTGTCTATTTATTTGTCTCTCTGTCTGTCTAATGGAGGAAGCCTCTCAGTATTCGACTCACCTGGAGGGATGGCAATTGCCACCCTGAAGCAACAGAGGGTGCCCCCATTGCAGTCTGAGGGGGACAATGGATGGGAACCCACAGGCTTGCCAGGGCAGCCCGTGCCTGCCGCTTCTGCTCTTTCTATAGCTGCGCGCGCCAAGCCCCAGCCCGACCCCCGCCGCACCCCACCCCACACCCGCTTCACGGGAGCCGGAAAACACAGAGATGTGCACCTCGAGTACCTAGGGTAGCAGAAACCAACCCTAGGACCGGCCAAGGGGGAGATCTGAGCAAATACAGGGGCTCGGTGGGGCAGACCCGCCTCCTCACTGCAGCCCCTTATCACACCGGGCCCGCCTTCGGGGCGAAGGCTGACATGGAAACATGGATACTGTGAACCCGGGGCAGGAGAGCCCGTTTCCAGGCCAGGCCCTTGTGGAGATGGGAGCAACCTGATCGGCTCACCCGATGTAGTCTGCTCCCCTCAACGTCCCTGTACCCAGAGATCACCGCAGCAGCCTCCCAGGACCTGGCTGACAAGGAGAATTAAATCCCGCACACCTGGGGTAGCAGAGGACACCCCGAGGCCAGGAGAGGGGGAGGTGGTAGGAAAATGATCGACTCGCCGAGGCATCCCCCTTAGCTGCTCTGCCGCCTCCATATCTGCCGCTGAACTCCTCCCCTGACCTCAGCACGCCCGCTCCCAAAGCAGGGAGACTTCAAATGTCTGAGTCCGGTGAACTTGGGGGAGCGGATGCCACCCCCAGGCAAGGCAGGGTGGGACATGGGATAAAACGCTATGACTCGCCAGTGGCACTCCTGCCCCTGGTCAACGCTGCTGATCCCTGTCCACAGACCGCACCCCGACGCTAGTGTGTCTGTGTGTCTGACTGCCTGCCTGATTGCCTGCCTAGAGGAGGATGGGAGAGGCTAGCCTATGTGTGTGCCCGTCTGTTTATCTAACGGAGGAGGAGGAGACTTGTATGTCTCTGTATCTTCCTGCCTGCCTATCTATCTATCTATCTATCTATCTATCTACCTACCTACCTACCTACCTACCTAACTACCTATCTATCTAAAGAGGCATACCTATAGGCTAGTGTGCCTTTTTATGTGTCTGTGTATTGGAGGAGTAGGTTAGTGTGTCTATCTACATAACTTCGAATTTGAGGAAGAGGAGGAGGCTACCGTGTGTGTGTGTGTGTCTGTGTGTCTGTGTGTGCGTGCGGGTCTGTGTATCAATGAAGCGGAAAGTAAAGGGGGGTATTCTACTGTATATTTGTATCAGTCTATGTGTGCATCTAATGGAGGGGGAGTAAGCTAGTATGTCTGTCTCTCTGTCACTGTAACAGATATCTATATATGTACGTTTATCTAATCGAGAAGAAGGAGGCTACAGTGTCTATCTCTCTGTCTCTCAGGGGAGGAGAAGACTAGTGTGTCTGTCTGTCTGTGTGTCTGTGAGTCTGTCTGTATTATTATCTAATGGAGAAGAAGAAGGATTCCAAAGTGTCTGGCTATCTGTCTGTCCCTCTACAGGAGAACAAAGAGGCTAGTGTGTTTATCAGTCAATCTCACTATCTATCTAATGGAGGATGAGGAAGAGTCTATTGCGTTTCTCGATCTATTATCTAATGGAGGAGGAGATTAGTGTGTCTCACTACCTAATTAAGTGAGGAGAAGTAGGACGCCAGTGTGTGTATGTGTGTGTCTGTGGGTGTCTGCCTATGTATGTATGTGTCTACCTATAGAATGCATGAGGAAGAGGAGGTTAGGATATATGGCTGTTTCTAAATGGAGGAAGAGGCTAGTGTGTCTGTCTGTCTATTTCTTTGTCTCTCTGTGTGTCTACTGTAGGAAGAATCCCAGTATTCGTGCCACCTGGGGGGATGGCAACTGCCACCCTGAAGCAGCAGGGGGCGCCCCAACTGCAGGCTGAGGGGGACACTGGATGGAAACCCACAGGCTTGCCTGGGCAGCCCATGCCTCCTGCTTCTGCCCTCTTTGTTTCCGCCCCCGCCCCGCCCACAGGCCACCCCTGCCCGCCTCCCGGGAGCCGGGAAACGCAAAGATGTGCACCTCGTGTACCTAGGGTAGCAGAGATCAACCCTAGAACCGGCCAAGGGGGAGCTCTGAGCAATAACAGGGGCTCGGTGGGGCAGCCCCGACTACTCACTGCAGCCCCTGATCGCACCGCGCCTGCCTCCAGGGCGGACGCTGACATGGAAACATGCATACGGTGAACCTGGGGCAGGAGAGGCCGCCCCCAGGCCAGGCGGCTGTGGAGATGGGAGCAAACTGATCGGCTGATCAGAGGCAGTCCGCTCCCCACGACGTCCCTGTCCTCTGAAGTCACCTCACCAGCATCCCAGGACCTGGCTGACCAGGAGAATTAATCCCGGAACCCTGGGTTAGCAGAGGCCGCCCCCCCGAGGGCAGAAGAGGTGGAGTTCGGAGGAAAATGACCAAGCCGCCGAGGCATCCCCGTTTGCTGCTGTGCAGCCTCTGTCTCCGCCTCTGCTGCCGACCTCTTCCCCTGACCTCACCACGCCCGCTCCCAGGAGCAGGGCGACTTTAAAAGTTTGAGTCCCGTGAACTTGGGGGAGCGGATGCCTCCTCCAGGCAAGGCAGCTAGGGACATGGGAGAATATCCTCTAGCTCGACAGTGGCACCCTATTCCCCAGTCGCTTCCGTCAAACCCCTTCCCCAGAACACCCATGTCTAGATTGTGTGTCTGTCTGACTACCAGCCTGACGGCCTAGATGTTTCAGAATGGGAGGGGCTAGTCTACGTGTGTGTCTGTCGTTTTACCTAACGGAGGAGCAGCCGGCGAGTAGGTCTCTCTATTGGCCTGCCTATCTATCTATCAATCAAACTATCTATCTATCTATCTATCTATCTATCTATCTATCTATCTATCAAGTGGAGGCATAGCAGGAGCCAAGTGTGACTTTTTACTTGTGTGTCTGTTGGAGGAGGAGGTTAGTTTGTCTATCTACCTATCTACCTATTGGAAGAGAAGGAGGAGGCTAGTGTGTGTGTGTTTGTGCATGTCTGTCTCTCTATGTTTCTGTCTCCCTCTATAATGGAGGAGGAGGAGGAGGTTAGGATAGATGGCTGTGTCTAAATGGAGGAAGACGCTAGTGTGTCTGACTGTCTATTTATTTGTCTCTCTGTCTGTCTAATGGAGGAAGCCTCTCAGTATTCGACTCACCTGGAGGGATGGCAATTGCCACCCTGAAGCAACAGAGGGTGGCCCCATTGCAGTCTGAGGGGGACAATGGATGGGAACCCACAGGCTTGCCAGGGCAGCCCGTGCCTGCCGCTTCTGCTCTTTCTATAGCTGCGCGCGCCAAGCCCCAGCCCGACCCCCGCCGCACCCCACCCCACACCCGCTTCACGGGAGCCGGAAAACACAGAGATGTGCACCTCGAGTACCTAGGGTAGCAGAAACCAACCCTAGGACCGGCCAAGGGGGAGATCTGAGCAAATACAGGGGCTCGGTGGGGCAGACCCGCCTCCTCACTGCAGCCCCTTATCACACCGGGCCCGCCTTCGGGGCGAAGGCTGACATGGAAACATGGATACTGTGAACCCGGGGCAGGAGAGCCCGTTTCCAGGCCAGGCCCTTGTGGAGATGGGAGCAACCTGATCGGCTCACCCGATGTAGTCTGCTCCCCTCAACGTCCCTGTACCCAGAGATCACCGCAGCAGCCTCCCAGGACCTGGCTGACAAGGAGAATTAAATCCCGCACACCTGGGGTAGCAGAGGACACCCCGAGGCCAGGAGAGGGGGAGGTGGTAGGAAAATGATCGACTCGCCGAGGCATCCCCCTTAGCTGCTCTGCCGCCTCCATATCTGCCGCTGAACTCCTCCCCTGACCTCAGCACGCCCGCTCCCAAAGCAGGGAGACTTCAAATGTCTGAGTCCGGTGAACTTGGGGGAGCGGATGCCACCCCCATGCAAGGCAGGGTGGGACATGGGATAAAACGCTATGACTCGCCAGTGGCACTCCTGCCCCTGGTCAACGCTGCTGATCCCTGTCCACAGACCGCACCCCGACGCTAGTGTGTCTGTGTGTCTGACTGCCTGCCTGATTGCCTGCCTAGAGGAGGATGGGAGAGGCTAGCCTATGTGTGTGCCCGTCTGTTTATCTAACGGAGGAGGAGGAGACTTGTATGTCTCTGTATCTTCCTGCCTGCCTATCTATCTATCTATCTATCTATCTATCTACCTACCTACCTACCTACCTACCTAACTACCTATCTATCTAAAGAGGCATACCTATAGGCTAGTGTGCCTTTTTATGTGTCTGTGTATTGGAGGAGTAGGTTAGTGTGTCTATCTACATAACTTCGAATTTGAGGAAGAGGAGGAGGCTACCGTGTGTGTGTGTGTGTCTGTGTGTCTGTGTGTGCGTGCGGGTCTGTGTATCAATGAAGCGGAAAGTAAAGGGGGGTATTCTACTGTATATTTGTATCAGTCTATGTGTGCATCTAATGGAGGGGGAGTAAGCTAGTATGTCTGTCTCTCTGTCACTGTAACAGATATCTATATATGTACGTTTATCTAATCGAGAAGAAGGAGGCTACAGTGTCTATCTCTCTGTCTCTCAGGGGAGGAGAAGACTAGTGTGTCTGTCTGTCTGTGTGTCTGTGAGTCTGTCTGTATTATTATCTAATGGAGAAGAAGAAGGATTCCAAAGTGTCTGGCTATCTGTCTGTCCCTCTACAGGAGAACAAAGAGGCTAGTGTGTTTATCAGTCAATCTCACTATCTATCTAATGGAGGATGAGGAAGAGTCTATTGCGTTTCTCGATCTATTATCTAATGGAGGAGGAGATTAGTGTGTCTCACTACCTAATTAAGTGAGGAGAAGTAGGACGCCAGTGTGTGTATGTGTGTGTCTGTGGGTGTCTGCCTATGTATGTATGTGTCTACCTATAGAATGCATGAGGAAGAGGAGGTTAGGATATATGGCTGTTTCTAAATGGAGGAAGAGGCTAGTGTGTCTGTCTGTCTATTTCTTTGTCTCTCTGTGTGTCTACTGTAGGAAGAATCCCAGTATTCGTGCCACCTGGGGGGATGGCAACTGCCACCCTGAAGCAGCAGGGGGCGCCCCAACTGCAGGCTGAGGGGGACACTGGATGGAAACCCACAGGCTTGCCTGGGCAGCCCATGCCTCCTGCTTCTGCCCTCTTTGTTTCCGCCCCCGCCCCGCCCCCGCCCCGCCCACAGGCCACCCCTGCCCGCCTCCCGGGAGCCGGGAAACGCAAAGATGTGCACCTCGTGTACCTAGGGTAGCAGAGATCAACCCTAGAACCGGCCAAGGGGGAGCTCTGAGCAATAACAGGGGCTCGGTGGGGCAGCCCCGACTACTCACTGCAGCCCCTGATCGCACCGCGCCTGCCTCCAGGGCGGACGCTGACATGGAAACATGCATACGGTGAACCTGGGGCAGGAGAGGCCGCCCCCAGGCCAGGCGGCTGTGGAGATGGGAGCAAACTGATCGGCTGATCAGAGGCAGTCCGCTCCCCACGACGTCCCTGTCCTCTGAAGTCACCTCACCAGCATCCCAGGACCTGGCTGACCAGGAGAATTAATCCCGGAACCCTGGGTTAGCAGAGGCCGCCCCCCCACGAGGGCAGAAGAGGTGGAGTTCGGAGGAAAATGACCAAGCCGCCGAGGCATCCCCGTTTGCTGCTGTGCAGCCTCTGTCTCCGCCTCTGCTGCCGACCTCTTCCCCTGACCTCACCACGCCCGCTCCCAGGAGCAGGGCGACTTTAAAAGTTTGAGTCCCGTGAACTTGGGGGAGCGGATGCCTCCTCCAGGCAAGGCAGCTAGGGACATGGGAGAATATCCTCTAGCTCGACAGTGGCACCCTATTCCCCAGTCGCTTCCGTCAAACCCCTTCCCCAGAACACCCATGTCTAGATTGTGTGTCTGTCTGACTACCAGCCTGACGGCCTAGATGTTTCAGAATGGGAGGGGCTAGTCTACGTGTGTGTCTGTCGTTTTACCTAACGGAGGAGCAGCCGGCGAGTAGGTCTCTCTATTGGCCTGCCTATCTATCTATCAATCAAACTATCTATCTATCTATCTATCTATCTATCTATCTATCTATCTATCTATCTATCTATCAAGTGGAGGCATAGCAGGAGCCAAGTGTGACTTTTTACTTGTGTGTCTGTTGGAGGAGGAGGTTAGTTTGTCTATCTACCTATCTACCTATTGGAAGAGAAGGAGGAGGCTAGTGTGTGTGTGTTTGTGCATGTCTGTCTCTCTATGTTTCTGTCTCCCTCTATAATGGAGGAGGAGGAGGAGGTTAGGATAGATGGCTGTGTCTAAATGGAGGAAGACGCTAGTGTGTCTGACTGTCTATTTATTTGTCTCTCTGTCTGTCTAATGGAGGAAGCCTCTCAGTATTCGACTCACCTGGAGGGATGGCAATTGCCACCCTGAAGCAACAGAGGGTGGCCCCATTGCAGTCTGAGGGGGACAATGGATGGGAACCCACAGGCTTGCCAGGGCAGCCCGTGCCTGCCGCTTCTGCTCTTTCTATAGCTGCGCGCGCCAAGCCCCAGCCCGACCCCCGCCGCACCCCACCCCACACCCGCTTCACGGGAGCCGGAAAACACAGAGATGTGCACCTCGAGTACCTAGGGTAGCAGAAACCAACCCTAGGACCGGCCAAGGGGGAGATCTGAGCAAATACAGGGGCTCGGTGGGGCAGACCCGCCTCCTCACTGCAGCCCCTTATCACACCGGGCCCGCCTTCGGGGCGAAGGCTGACATGGAAACATGGATACTGTGAACCCGGGGCAGGAGAGCCCGTTTCCAGGCCAGGCCCTTGTGGAGATGGGAGCAACCTGATCGGCTCACCCGATGTAGTCTGCTCCCCTCAACGTCCCTGTACCCAGAGATCACCGCAGCAGCCTCCCAGGACCTGGCTGACAAGGAGAATTAAATCCCGCACACCTGGGGTAGCAGAGGACACCCCGAGGCCAGGAGAGGGGGAGGTGGTAGGAAAATGATCGACTCGCCGAGGCATCCCCCTTAGCTGCTCTGCCGCCTCCATATCTGCCGCTGAACTCCTCCCCTGACCTCAGCACGCCCGCTCCCAAAGCAGGGAGACTTCAAATGTCTGAGTCCGGTGAACTTGGGGGAGCGGATGCCACCCCCATGCAAGGCAGGGTGGGACATGGGATAAAACGCTATGACTCGCCAGTGGCACTCCTGCCCCTGGTCAACGCTGCTGATCCCTGTCCACAGACCGCACCCCGACGCTAGTGTGTCTGTGTGTCTGACTGCCTGCCTGATTGCCTGCCTAGAGGAGGATGGGAGAGGCTAGCCTATGTGTGTGCCCATCTGTTTATCTAACGGAGGAGGAGGAGACTTGTATGTCTCTGTATCTTCCTGCCTGCCTATCTATCTATCTATCTATCTATCTATCTATCTATCTATCTACCTACCTACCTACCTAACTACCTATCTATCTAAAGGAGGCATACCTATAGGCTAGTGTGCCTTTTTATGTGTCTGTGTATTGGAGGAGTAGGTTAGTGTGTCTATCTACATAACTTCGAATTTGAGGAAGAGGAGGAGGCTACCGTGTGTGTGTGTGTGTCTGTGTGTCTGTGTGTGCGTGCGGGTCTGTGTATCAATGAAGCGGAAAGTAAAGGGGGGTATTCTACTGTATATTTGTATCAGTCTATGTGTGCATCTAATGGAGGGGGAGTAAGCTAGTATGTCTGTCTCTCTGTCACTGTAACAGATATCTATATATGTACGTTTATCTAATCGAGAAGAAGGAGGCTACAGTGTCTATCTCTCTGTCTCTCAGGGGAGGAGAAGACTAGTGTGTCTGTCTGTCTGTGTGTCTGTGAGTCTGTCTGTATTATTATCTAATGGAGAAGAAGAAGGATTCCAAAGTGTCTGGCTATCTGTCTGTCCCTCTACAGGAGAACAAAGAGGCTAGTGTGTTTATCAGTCAATCTCACTATCTATCTAATGGAGGATGAGGAAGAGTCTATTGCGTTTCTCGATCTATTATCTAATGGAGGAGGAGATTAGTGTGTCTCACTACCTAATTAAGTGAGGAGAAGTAGGACGCCAGTGTGTGTATGTGTGTGTCTGTGGGTGTCTGCCTATGTATGTATGTGTCTACCTATAGAATGCATGAGGAAGAGGAGGTTAGGATATATGGCTGTTTCTAAATGGAGGAAGAGGCTAGTGTGTCTGTCTGTCTATTTCTTTGTCTCTCTGTGTGTCTACTGTAGGAAGAATCCCAGTATTCGTGCCACCTGGGGGGATGGCAACTGCCACCCTGAAGCAGCAGGGGGCGCCCCAACTGCAGGCTGAGGGGGACACTGGATGGAAACCCACAGGCTTGCCTGGGCAGCCCATGCCTCCTGCTTCTGCCCTCTTTGTTTCCGCCCCCGCCCCGCCCACAGGCCACCCCTGCCCGCCTCCCGGGAGCCGGGAAACGCAAAGATGTGCAGCTCGTGTACCTAGGGTAGCAGAGATCAACCCTAGAACCGGCCAAGGGGGAGCTCTGAGCAATAACAGGGGCTCGGTGGGGCAGCCCCGACTACTCACTGCAGCCCCTGATCGCACCGCGCCTGCCTCCAGGGCGGACGCTGACATGGAAACATGCATACGGTGAACCTGGGGCAGGAGAGGCCGCCCCCAGGCCAGGCGGCTGTGGAGATGGGAGCAAACTGATCGGCTGATCAGAGGCAGTCCGCTCCCCACGACGTCCCTGTCCTCTGAAGTCACCTCACCAGCATCCCAGGACCTGGCTGACCAGGAGAATTAATCCCGGAACCCTGGGTTAGCAGAGGCCGCCCCCCCCCGAGGGCAGAAGAGGTGGAGTTCGGAGGAAAATGACCAAGCCGCCGAGGCATCCCCGTTTGCTGCTGTGCAGCCTCTGTCTCCGCCTCTGCTGCCGACCTCTTCCCCTGACCTCACCACGCCCGCTCCCAGGAGCAGGGCGACTTTAAAAGTTTGAGTCCCGTGAACTTGGGGGAGCGGATGCCTCCTCCAGGCAAGGCAGCTAGGGACATGGGAGAATATCCTCTAGCTCGACAGTGGCACCCTATTCCCCAGTCGCTTCCGTCAAACCCCTTCCCCAGAACACCCATGTCTAGATTGTGTGTCTGTCTGACTACCAGCCTGACGGCCTAGATGTTTCAGAATGGGAGGGGCTAGTCTACGTGTGTGTCTGTCGTTTTACCTAACGGAGGAGCAGCCGGCGAGTAGGTCTCTCTATTGGCCTGCCTATCTATCTATCAATCAAACTATCTATCTATCTATCTATCTATCTATCTATCTATCTATCTATCTATCTATCAAGTGGAGGCATAGCAGGAGCCAAGTGTGACTTTTTACTTGTGTGTCTGTTGGAGGAGGAGGTTAGTTTGTCTATCTACCTATCTACCTATTGGAAGAGAAGGAGGAGGCTAGTGTGTGTGTGTTTGTGCATGTCTGTCTGTCTATGTTTCTGTCTCCCTCTATAATGGATGAGGAGGAGGAGGTTAGGATAGATGGCTGTGTCTAAATGGAGGAAGACGCTAGTGTGTCTGACTGTCTATTTATTTGTCTCTCTGTCTGTCTAATGGAGGAAGCCTCTCAGTATTCGACTCACCTGGAGGGATGGCAATTGCCACCCTGAAGCAACAGAGGGTGGCCCCATTGCAGTCTGAGGGGGACAATGGATGGGAACCCACAGGCTTGCCAGGGCAGCCCGTGCCTGCCGCTTCTGCTCTTTCTATAGCTGCGCGCGCCAAGCCCCAGCCCGACCCCCGCCGCACCCCACCCCACACCCGCTTCACGGGAGCCGGAAAACACAGAGATGTGCACCTCGAGTACCTAGGGTAGCAGAAACCAACCCTAGGACCGGCCAAGGGGGAGATCTGAGCAAATACAGGGGCTCGGTGGGGCAGACCCGCCTCCTCACTGCAGCCCCTTATCACACCGGGCCCGCCTTCGGGGCGAAGGCTGACATGGAAACATGGATACTGTGAACCCGGGGCAGGAGAGCCCGTTTCCAGGCCAGGCCCTTGTGGAGATGGGAGCAACCTGATCGGCTCACCCGATGTAGTCTGCTCCCCTCAACGTCCCTGTACCCAGAGATCACCGCAGCAGCCTCCCAGGACCTGGCTGACAAGGAGAATTAAATCCCGCACACCTGGGGTAGCAGAGGACACCCCGAGGCCAGGAGAGGGGGAGGTGGTAGGAAAATGATCGACTCGCCGAGGCATCCCCCTTAGCTGCTCTGCCGCCTCCATATCTGCCGCTGAACTCCTCCCCTGACCTCAGCACGCCTGCTCCCAAAGCAGGGAGACTTCAAATGTCTGAGTCCGGTGAACTTGGGGGAGCGGATGCCACCCCCAGGCAAGGCAGGGTGGGACATGGGATAAAACGCTATGACTCGCCAGTGGCACTCCTGCCCCTGGTCAACGCTGCTGATCCCTGTCCACAGACCGCACCCCGACGCTAGTGTGTCTGTGTGTCTGACTGCCTGCCTGATTGCCTGCCTAGAGGAGGATGGGAGAGGCTAGCCTATGTGTGTGCCCATCTGTTTATCTAACGGAGGAGGAGGAGACTTGTATGTCTCTGTATCTTCCTGCCTGCCTATCTATCTATCTATCTATCTATCTATCTATCTATCTATCTACCTACCTACCTACCTAACTACCTATCTATCTAAAGGAGGCATACCTATAGGCTAGTGTGCCTTTTTATGTGTCTGTGTATTGGAGGAGTAGGTTAGTGTGTCTATCTACATAACTTCGAATTTGAGGAAGAGGAGGAGGCTACCGTGTGTGTGTGTGTGTCTGTGTGTCTGTGTGTGCGTGCGGGTCTGTGTATCAATGAAGCGGAAAGTAAAGGGGGGTATTCTACTGTATATTTGTATCAGTCTATGTGTGCATCTAATGGAGGGGGAGTAAGCTAGTATGTCTGTCTCTCTGTCACTGTAACAGATATCTATATATGTACGTTTATCTAATCGAGAAGAAGGAGGCTACAGTGTCTATCTCTCTGTCTCTCAGGGGAGGAGAAGACTAGTGTGTCTGTCTGTCTGTGTGTCTGTGAGTCTGTCTGTATTATTATCTAATGGAGAAGAAGAAGGATTCCAAAGTGTCTGGCTATCTGTCTGTCCCTCTACAGGAGAACAAAGAGGCTAGTGTGTTTATCAGTCAATCTCACTATCTATCTAATGGAGGATGAGGAAGAGTCTATTGCGTTTCTCGATCTATTATCTAATGGAGGAGGAGATTAGTGTGTCTCACTACCTAATTAAGTGAGGAGAAGTAGGACGCCAGTGTGTGTATGTGTGTGTCTGTGGGTGTCTGCCTATGTATGTATGTGTCTACCTATAGAATGCATGAGGAAGAGGAGGTTAGGATATATGGCTGTTTCTAAATGGAGGAAGAGGCTAGTGTGTCTGTCTGTCTATTTCTTTGTCTCTCTGTGTGTCTACTGTAGGAAGAATCCCAGTATTCGTGCCACCTGGGGGGATGGCAACTGCCACCCTGAAGCAGCAGGGGGCGCCCCAACTGCAGGCTGAGGGGGACACTGGATGGAAACCCACAGGCTTGCCTGGGCAGCCCATGCCTCCTGCTTCTGCCCTCTTTGTTTCCGCCCCCGCCCCGCCCACAGGCCACCCCTGCCCGCCTCCCGGGAGCCGGGAAACGCAAAGATGTGCAGCTCGTGTACCTAGGGTAGCAGAGATCAACCCTAGAACCGGCCAAGGGGGAGCTCTGAGCAATAACAGGGGCTCGGTGGGGCAGCCCCGACTACTCACTGCAGCCCCTGATCGCACCGCGCCTGCCTCCAGGGCGGACGCTGACATGGAAACATGCATACGGTGAACCTGGGGCAGGAGAGGCCGCCCCCAGGCCAGGCGGCTGTGGAGATGGGAGCAAACTGATCGGCTGATCAGAGGCAGTCCGCTCCCCACGACGTCCCTGTCCTCTGAAGTCACCTCACCAGCATCCCAGGACCTGGCTGACCAGGAGAATTAATCCCGGAACCCTGGGTTAGCAGAGGCCGCCCCCCCGAGGGCAGAAGAGGTGGAGTTCGGAGGAAAATGACCAAGCCGCCGAGGCATCCCCGTTTGCTGCTGTGCAGCCTCTGTCTCCGCCTCTGCTGCCGACCTCTTCCCCTGACCTCACCACGCCCGCTCCCAGGAGCAGGGCGACTTTAAAAGTTTGAGTCCCGTGAACTTGGGGGAGCGGATGCCTCCTCCAGGCAAGGCAGCTAGGGACATGGGAGAATATCCTCTAGCTCGACAGTGGCACCCTATTCCCCAGTCGCTTCCGTCAAACCCCTTCCCCAGAACACCCATGTCTAGATTGTGTGTCTGTCTGACTACCAGCCTGACGGCCTAGATGTTTCAGAATGGGAGGGGCTAGTCTACGTGTGTGTCTGTTGTTTTACCTAACGGAGGAGCAGCCGGCGAGTAGGTCTCTCTATTGGCCTGCCTATCTATCTATCAATCAAACTATCTATCTATCTATCTATCTATCTATCTATCTATCTATCTATCTATCTATCAAGTGGAGGCATAGCAGGAGCCAAGTGTGACTTTTTACTTGTGTGTCTGTTGGAGGAGGAGGTTAGTTTGTCTATCTACCTATCTACCTATTGGAAGAGAAGGAGGAGGCTAGTGTGTGTGTGTTTGTGCATGTCTGTCTGTCTATGTTTCTGTCTCCCTCTATAATGGATGAGGAGGAGGAGGTTAGGATAGATGGCTGTGTCTAAATGGAGGAAGACGCTAGTGTGTCTGACTGTCTATTTATTTGTCTCTCTGTCTGTCTAATGGAGGAAGCCTCTCAGTATTCGACTCACCTGGAGGGATGGCAATTGCCACCCTGAAGCAACAGAGGGTGGCCCCATTGCAGTCTGAGGGGGACAATGGATGGGAACCCACAGGCTTGCCAGGGCAGCCCGTGCCTGCCGCTTCTGCTCTTTCTATAGCTGCGCGCGCCAAGCCCCAGCC
This sequence comes from Vicugna pacos, assembly GCF_048564905.1. NCBI lineage: Eukaryota > Metazoa > Chordata > Mammalia > Artiodactyla > Camelidae > Vicugna > Vicugna pacos. Next base: position 373,313 of record NC_133003.1, on the reverse strand, counting down.
CGACCCCCGCCGCACCCCACCCCACACCCGCTTCACGGGAGCCGGAAAACACAGAGATGTGCACCTCGAGTACCTAGGGTAGCAGAAACCAACCCTAGGACCGGCCAAGGGGGAGATCTGAGCAAATACAGGGGCTCGGTGGGGCAGACCCGCCTCCTCACTGCAGCCCCTTATCACACCGGGCCCGCCTTCGGGGCGAAGGCTGACATGGAAACATGGATACTGTGAACCCGGGGCAGGAGAGCCCGTTTCCAGGCCAGGCCCTTGTGGAGATGGGAGCAACCTGATCGGCTCACCCGATGTAGTCTGCTCCCCTCAACGTCCCTGTACCCAGAGATCACCGCAGCAGCCTCCCAGGACCTGGCTGACAAGGAGAATTAAATCCCGCACACCTGGGGTAGCAGAGGACACCCCGAGGCCAGGAGAGGGGGAGGTGGTAGGAAAATGATCGACTCGCCGAGGCATCCCCCTTAGCTGCTCTGCCGCCTCCATATCTGCCGCTGAACTCCTCCCCTGACCTCAGCACGCCTGCTCCCAAAGCAGGGAGACTTCAAATGTCTGAGTCCGGTGAACTTGGGGGAGCGGATGCCACCCCCAGGCAAGGCAGGGTGGGACATGGGATAAAACGCTATGACTCGCCAGTGGCACTCCTGCCCCTGGTCAACGCTGCTGATCCCTGTCCACAGACCGCACCCCGACGCTAGTGTGTCTGTGTGTCTGACTGCCTGCCTGATTGCCTGCCTAGAGGAGGATGGGAGAGGCTAGCCTATGTGTGTGCCCGTCTGTTTATCTAACGGAGGAGGAGGAGACTTGTATGTCTCTGTATCTTCCTGCCTGCCTGCCTATCTATCTATCTATTTATCTATCTATCTATCTATCTATCTATCTACCTACCTACCTACCTACCTACCTAACTACCTATCTATCTAAAGGAGGCATACCTATAGGCTAGTGTGCCTTTTTATGTGTCTGTGTATTGGAGGAGTAGGTTAGTGTGTCTATCTACATAACTTCGAATTTGAGGAAGAGGAGGAGGCTACCGTGTGTGTGTGTGTGTCTGTGTGTCTGTGTGTGCGTGCGGGTCTGTGTATCAATGAAGCGGAAAGTAAAGGGGGGTATTCTACTGTATATTTGTATCAGTCTATGTGTGCATCTAATGGAGGGGGAGTAAGCTAGTATGTCTGTCTCTCTGTCACTGTAACAGATATCTATATATGTACGTTTATCTAATCGAGAAGAAGGAGGCTACAGTGTCTATCTCTCTGTCTCTCAGGGGAGGAGAAGACTAGTGTGTCTGTCTGTCTGTGTGTCTGTGAGTCTGTCTGTATTATTATCTAATGGAGAAGAAGAAGGATTCCAAAGTGTCTGGCTATCTGTCTGTCCCTCTACAGGAGAACAAAGAGGCTAGTGTGTTTATCAGTCAATCTCACTATCTATCTAATGGAGGATGAGGAAGAGTCTATTGCGTTTCTCGATCTATTATCTAATGGAGGAGGAGATTAGTGTGTCTCACTACCTAATTAAGTGAGGAGAAGTAGGACGCCAGTGTGTGTATGTGTGTGTCTGTGGGTGTCTGCCTATGTATGTATGTGTCTACCTATAGAATGCATGAGGAAGAGGAGGTTAGGATATATGGCTGTTTCTAAATGGAGGAAGAGGCTAGTGTGTCTGTCTGTCTATTTCTTTGTCTCTCTGTGTGTCTACTGTAGGAAGAATCCCAGTATTCGTGCCACCTGGGGGGATGGCAACTGCCACCCTGAAGCAGCAGGGGGCGCCCCAACTGCAGGCTGAGGGGGACACTGGATGGAAACCCACAGGCTTGCCTGGGCAGCCCATGCCTCCTGCTTCTGCCCTCTTTGTTTCCGCCCCCGCCCCGCCCCCGCCCCGCCCACAGGCCACCCCTGCCCGCCTCCCGGGAGCCGGGAAACGCAAAGATGTGCACCTCGTGTACCTAGGGTAGCAGAGATCAACCCTAGAACCGGCCAAGGGGGAGCTCTGAGCAATAACAGGGGCTCGGTGGGGCAGCCCCGACTACTCACTGCAGCCCCTGATCGCACCGCGCCTGCCTCCAGGGCGGACGCTGACATGGAAACATGCATACGGTGAACCTGGGGCAGGAGAGGCCGCCCCCAGGCCAGGCGGCTGTGGAGATGGGAGCAAACTGATCGGCTGATCAGAGGCAGTCCGCTCCCCACGACGTCCCTGTCCTCTGAAGTCACCTCACCAGCATCCCAGGACCTGGCTGACCAGGAGAATTAATCCCGGAACCCTGGGTTAGCAGAGGCCGCCCCCCCCCGAGGGCAGAAGAGGTGGAGTTCGGAGGAAAATGACCAAGCCGCCGAGGCATCCCCGTTTGCTGCTGTGCAGCCTCTGTCTCCGCCTCTGCTGCCGACCTCTTCCCCTGACCTCACCACGCCCGCTCCCAGGAGCAGGGCGACTTTAAAAGTTTGAGTCCCGTGAACTTGGGGGAGCGGATGCCTCCTCCAGGCAAGGCAGCTAGGGACATGGGAGAATATCCTCTAGCTCGACAGTGGCACCCTATTCCCCAGTCGCTTCCGTCAAACCCCTTCCCCAGAACACCCATGTCTAGATTGTGTGTCTGTCTGACTACCAGCCTGACGGCCTAGATGTTTCAGAATGGGAGGGGCTAGTCTACGTGTGTGTCTGTCGTTTTACCTAACGGAGGAGCAGCCGGCGAGTAGGTCTCTCTATTGGCCTGCCTATCTATCTATCAATCAAACTATCTATCTATCTATCTATCTATCTATCTATCTATCTATCTATCTATCTATCTATCTATCAAGTGGAGGCATAGCAGGAGCCAAGTGTGACTTTTTACTTGTGTGTCTGTTGGAGGAGGAGGTTAGTTTGTCTATCTACCTATCTACCTATTGGAAGAGAAGGAGGAGGCTAGTGTGTGTGTGTTTGTGCATGTCTGTCTGTCTATGTTTCTGTCTCCCTCTATAATGGATGAGGAGGAGGAGGTTAGGATAGATGGCTGTGTCTAAATGGAGGAAGACGCTAGTGTGTCTGACTGTCTATTTATTTGTCTCTCTGTCTGTCTAATGGAGGAAGCCTCTCAGTATTCGACTCACCTGGAGGGATGGCAATTGCCACCCTGAAGCAACAGAGGGTGGCCCCATTGCAGTCTGAGGGGGACAATGGATGGGAACCCACAGGCTTGCCAGGGCAGCCCGTGCCTGCCGCTTCTGCTCTTTCTATAGCTGCGCGCGCCAAGCCCCAGCCCGACCCCCGCCGCACCCCACCCCACACCCGCTTCACGGGAGCCGGAAAACACAGAGATGTGCACCTCGAGTACCTAGGGTAGCAGAAACCAACCCTAGGACCGGCCAAGGGGGAGATCTGAGCAAATACAGGGGCTCGGTGGGGCAGACCCGCCTCCTCACTGCAGCCCCTTATCACACCGGGCCCGCCTTCGGGGCGAAGGCTGACATGGAAACATGGATACTGTGAACCCGGGGCAGGAGAGCCCGTTTCCAGGCCAGGCCCTTGTGGAGATGGGAGCAACCTGATCGGCTCACCCGATGTAGTCTGCTCCCCTCAACGTCCCTGTACCCAGAGATCACCGCAGCAGCCTCCCAGGACCTGGCTGACAAGGAGAATTAAATCCCGCACACCTGGGGTAGCAGAGGACACCCCGAGGCCAGGAGAGGGGGAGGTGGTAGGAAAATGATCGACTCGCCGAGGCATCCCCCTTAGCTGCTCTGCCGCCTCCATATCTGCCGCTGAACTCCTCCCCTGACCTCAGCACGCCTGCTCCCAAAGCAGGGAGACTTCAAATGTCTGAGTCCGGTGAACTTGGGGGAGCGGATGCCACCCCCAGGCAAGGCAGGGTGGGACATGGGATAAAACGCTATGACTCGCCAGTGGCACTCCTGCCCCTGGTCAACGCTGCTGATCCCTGTCCACAGACCGCACCCCGACGCTAGTGTGTCTGTGTGTCTGACTGCCTGCCTGATTGCCTGCCTAGAGGAGGATGGGAGAGGCTAGCCTATGTGTGTGCCCATCTGTTTATCTAACGGAGGAGGAGGAGACTTGTATGTTTCTGTATCTTCCTGCCTGCCTATCTATCTATCTATCTATCTATCTATCTATCTATCTATCTATCTACCTACCTACCTACCTACCTACCTACCTAACTACCTATCTATCTAAAGGAGGCATACCTATAGGCTAGTGTGCCTTTTTATGTGTCTGTGTATTGGAGGAGTAGGTTAGTGTGTCTATCTACATAACTTCGAATTTGAGGAAGAGGAGGAGGCTACCGTGTGTGTGTGTGTGTCTGTGTGTCTGTGTGTGCGTGCGGGTCTGTGTATCAATGAAGCGGAAAGTAAAGGGGGGTATTCTACTGTATATTTGTATCAGTCTATGTGTGCATCTAATGGAGGGGGAGTAAGCTAGTATGTCTGTCTCTCTGTCACTGTAACAGATATCTATATATGTACGTTTATCTAATCGAGAAGAAGGAGGCTACAGTGTCTATCTCTCTGTCTCTCAGGGGAGGAGAAGACTAGTGTGTCTGTCTGTCTGTGTGTCTGTGAGTCTGTCTGTATTATTATCTAATGGAGAAGAAGAAGGATTCCAAAGTGTCTGGCTATCTGTCTGTCCCTCTACAGGAGAACAAAGAGGCTAGTGTGTTTATCAGTCAATCTCACTATCTATCTAATGGAGGATGAGGAAGAGTCTATTGCGTTTCTCGATCTATTATCTAATGGAGGAGGAGATTAGTGTGTCTCACTACCTAATTAAGTGAGGAGAAGTAGGACGCCAGTGTGTGTATGTGTGTGTCTGTGGGTGTCTGCCTATGTATGTATGTGTCTACCTATAGAATGCATGAGGAAGAGGAGGTTAGGATATATGGCTGTTTCTAAATGGAGGAAGAGGCTAGTGTGTCTGTCTGTCTATTTCTTTGTCTCTCTGTGTGTCTACTGTAGGAAGAATCCCAGTATTCGTGCCACCTGGGGGGATGACAACTGCCACCCTGAAGCAGCAGGGGGCGCCCCAACTGCAGGCTGAGGGGGACACTGGATGGAAACCCACAGGCTTGCCTGGGCAGCCCATGCCTCCTGCTTCTGCCCTCTTTGTTTCCGCCCCCGCCCCGCCCACAGGCCACCCCTGCCCGCCTCCCGGGAGCCGGGAAACGCAAAGATGTGCAGCTCGTGTACCTAGGGTAGCAGAGATCAACCCTAGAACCGGCCAAGGGGGAGCTCTGAGCAATAACAGGGGCTCGGTGGGGCAGCCCCGACTACTCACTGCAGCCCCTGATCGCACCGCGCCTGCCTCCAGGGCGGACGCTGACATGGAAACATGCATACGGTGAACCTGGGGCAGGAGAGGCCGCCCCCAGGCCAGGCGGCTGTGGAGATGGGAGCAAACTGATCGGCTGATCAGAGGCAGTCCGCTCCCCACGACGTCCCTGTCCTCTGAAGTCACCTCACCAGCATCCCAGGACCTGGCTGACCAGGAGAATTAATCCCGGAACCCTGGGTTAGCAGAGGCCGCCCCCCCGAGGGCAGAAGAGGTGGAGTTCGGAGGAAAATGACCAAGCCGCCGAGGCATCCCCGTTTGCTGCTGTGCAGCCTCTGTCTCCGCCTCTGCTGCCGACCTCTTCCCCTGACCTCACCACGCCCGCTCCCAGGAGCAGGGCGACTTTAAAAGTTTGAGTCCCGTGAACTTGGGGGAGCGGATGCCTCCTCCAGGCAAGGCAGCTAGGGACATGGGAGAATATCCTCTAGCTCGACAGTGGCACCCTATTCCCCAGTCGCTTCCGTCAAACCCCTTCCCCAGAGCACCCATGTCTAGATTGTGCGTCTGTCTGACTACCAGCCTGACGGCCTAGATGTTTCAGAATGGGAGGGGCTAGTCTACGTGTGTGTCTGTCGTTTTACCTAACGGAGGAGCAGCCGGCGAGTAGGTCTCTCTATTGGCCTGCCTATCTATCTATCAATCAAACTATCTATCTATCTATCTATCTATCTATCTATCTATCTATCTATCTATCTATCTATCAAGTGGAGGCATAGCAGGAGCCAAGTGTGACTTTTTACTTGTGTGTCTGTTGGAGGAGGAGGTTAGTTTGTCTATCTACCTATCTACCTATTGGAAGAGAAGGAGGAGGCTAGTGTGTGTGTGTTTGTGCATGTCTGTCTGTCTATGTTTCTGTCTCCCTCTATAATGGATGAGGAGGAGGAGGTTAGGATAGATGGCTGTGTCTAAATGGAGGAAGACGCTAGTGTGTCTGACTGTCTATTTATTTGTCTCTCTGTCTGTCTAATGGAGGAAGCCTCTCAGTATTCGACTCACCTGGAGGGATGGCAATTGCCACCCTGAAGCAACAGAGGGTGGCCCCATTGCAGTCTGAGGGGGACAATGGATGGGAACCCACAGGCTTGCCAGGGCAGCCCGTGCCTGCCGCTTCTGCTCTTTCTATAGCTGCGCGCGCCAAGCCCCAGCCCGACCCCCGCCGCACCCCACCCCACACCCGCTTCACGGGAGCCGGAAAACACAGAGATGTGCACCTCGAGTACCTAGGGTAGCAGAAACCAACCCTAGGACCGGCCAAGGGGGAGATCTGAGCAAATACAGGGGCTCGGTGGGGCAGACCCGCCTCCTCACTGCAGCCCCTTATCACACCGGGCCCGCCTTCGGGGCGAAGGCTGACATGGAAACATGGATACTGTGAACCCGGGGCAGGAGAGCCCGTTTCCAGGCCAGGCCCTTGTGGAGATGGGAGCAACCTGATCGGCTCACCCGATGTAGTCTGCTCCCCTCAACGTCCCTGTACCCAGAGATCACCGCAGCAGCCTCCCAGGACCTGGCTGACAAGGAGAATTAAATCCCGCACACCTGGGGTAGCAGAGGACACCCCGAGGCCAGGAGAGGGGGAGGTGGTAGGAAAATGATCGACTCGCCGAGGCATCCCCCTTAGCTGCTCTGCCGCCTCCATATCTGCCGCTGAACTCCTCCCCTGACCTCAGCACGCCTGCTCCCAAAGCAGGGAGACTTCAAATGTCTGAGTCCGGTGAACTTGGGGGAGCGGATGCCACCCCCAGGCAAGGCAGGGTGGGACATGGGATAAAACGCTATGACTCGCCAGTGGCACTCCTGCCCCTGGTCAACGCTGCTGATCCCTGTCCACAGACCGCACCCCGACGCTAGTGTGTCTGTGTGTCTGACTGCCTGCCTGATTGCCTGCCTAGAGGAGGATGGGAGAGGCTAGCCTATGTGTGTGCCCATCTGTTTATCTAACGGAGGAGGAGGAGACTTGTATGTCTCTGTATCTTCCTGCCTGCCTATCTATCTATCTATCTATCTATCTATCTATCTATCTATCTATCTACCTACCTACCTACCTACCTACCTACCTACCTACCTACCTAACTACCTATCTATCTAAAGGAGGCATACCTATAGGCTAGTGTGCCTTTTTATGTGTCTGTGTATTGGAGGAGTAGGTTAGTGTGTCTATCTACATAACTTCGAATTTGAGGAAGAGGAGGAGGCTACCGTGTGTGTGTGTGTGTCTGTGTGTCTGTGTGTGCGTGCGGGTCTGTGTATCAATGAAGCGGAAAGTAAAGGGGGGTATTCTACTGTATATTTGTATCAGTCTATGTGTGCATCTAATGGAGGGGGAGTAAGCTAGTATGTCTGTCTCTCTGTCACTGTAACAGATATCTATATATGTACGTTTATCTAATCGAGAAGAAGGAGGCTACAGTGTCTATCTCTCTGTCTCTCAGGGGAGGAGAAGACTAGTGTGTCTGTCTGTCTGTGTGTCTGTGAGTCTGTCTGTATTATTATCTAATGGAGAAGAAGAAGGATTCCAAAGTGTCTGGCTATCTGTCTGTCCCTCTACAGGAGAACAAAGAGGCTAGTGTGTTTATCAGTCAATCTCACTATCTATCTAATGGAGGATGAGGAAGAGTCTATTGCGTTTCTCGATCTATTATCTAATGGAGGAGGAGATTAGTGTGTCTCACTACCTAATTAAGTGAGGAGAAGTAGGACGCCAGTGTGTGTATGTGTGTGTCTGTGGGTGTCTGCCTATGTATGTATGTGTCTACCTATAGAATGCATGAGGAAGAGGAGGTTAGGATATATGGCTGTTTCTAAATGGAGGAAGAGGCTAGTGTGTCTGTCTGTCTATTTCTTTGTCTCTCTGTGTGTCTACTGTAGGAAGAATCCCAGTATTCGTGCCACCTGGGGGGATGGCAACTGCCACCCTGAAGCAGCAGGGGGCGCCCCAACTGCAGGCTGAGGGGGACACTGGATGGAAACCCACAGGCTTGCCTGGGCAGCCCATGCCTCCTGCTTCTGCCCTCTTTGTTTCCGCCCCCGCCCCGCCCACAGGCCACCCCTGCCCGCCTCCCGGGAGCCGGGAAACGCAAAGATGTGCAGCTCGTGTACCTAGGGTAGCAGAGATCAACCCTAGAACCGGCCAAGGGGGAGCTCTGAGCAATAACAGGGGCTCGGTGGGGCAGCCCCGACTACTCACTGCAGCCCCTGATCGCACCGCGCCTGCCTCCAGGGCGGACGCTGACATGGAAACATGCATACGGTGAACCTGGGGCAGGAGAGGCCGCCCCCAGGCCAGGCGGCTGTGGAGATGGGAGCAAACTGATCGGCTGATCAGAGGCAGTCCGCTCCCCACGACGTCCCTGTCCTCTGAAGTCACCTCACCAGCATCCCAGGACCTGGCTGACCAGGAGAATTAATCCCGGAACCCTGGGTTAGCAGAGGCCGCCCCCCCCCGAGGGCAGAAGAGGTGGAGTTCGGAGGAAAATGACCAAGCCGCCGAGGCATCCCCGTTTGCTGCTGTGCAGCCTCTGTCTCCGCCTCTGCTGCCGACCTCTTCCCCTGACCTCACCACGCCCGCTCCCAGGAGCAGGGCGACTTTAAAAGTTTGAGTCCCGTGAACTTGGGGGAGCGGATGCCTCCTCCAGGCAAGGCAGCTAGGGACATGGGAGAATATCCTCTAGCTCGACAGTGGCACCCTATTCCCCAGTCGCTTCCGTCAAACCCCTTCCCCAGAACACCCATGTCTAGATTGTGTGTCTGTCTGACTACCAGCCTGACGGCCTAGATGTTTCAGAATGGGAGGGGCTAGTCTACGTGTGTGTCTGTCGTTTTACCTAACGGAGGAGCAGCCGGCGAGTAGGTCTCTCTATTGGCCTGCCTATCTATCTATCAATCAAACTATCTATCTATCTATCTATCTATCTATCTATCTATCTATCTATCTATCTATCTATCTATCAAGTGGAGGCATAGCAGGAGCCAAGTGTGACTTTTTACTTGTGTGTCTGTTGGAGGAGGAGGTTAGTTTGTCTATCTACCTATCTACCTATTGGAAGAGAAGGAGGAGGCTAGTGTGTGTGTGTTTGTGCATGTCTGTCTGTCTATGTTTCTGTCTCCCTCTATAATGGATGAGGAGGAGGAGGTTAGGATAGATGGCTGTGTCTAAATGGAGGAAGACGCTAGTGTGTCTGACTGTCTATTTATTTGTCTCTCTGTCTGTCTAATGGAGGAAGCCTCTCAGTATTCGACTCACCTGGAGGGATGGCAATTGCCACCCTGAAGCAACAGAGGGTGGCCCCATTGCAGTCTGAGGGGGACAATGGATGGGAACCCACAGGCTTGCCAGGGCAGCCCGTGCCTGCCGCTTCTGCTCTTTCTATAGCTGCGCGCGCCAAGCCCCAGCCCGACCCCCGCCGCACCCCACCCCACACCCGCTTCACGGGAGCCGGAAAACACAGAGATGTGCACCTCGAGTACCTAGGGTAGCAGAAACCAACCCTAGGACCGGCCAAGGGGGAGATCTGAGCAAATACAGGGGCTCGGTGGGGCAGACCCGCCTCCTCACTGCAGCCCCTTATCACACCGGGCCCGCCTTCGGGGCGAAGGCTGACATGGAAACATGGATACTGTGAACCCGGGGCAGGAGAGCCCGTTTCCAGGCCAGGCCCTTGTGGAGATGGGAGCAACCTGATCGGCTCACCCGATGTAGTCTGCTCCCCTCAACGTCCCTGTACCCAGAGATCACCGCAGCAGCCTCCCAGGACCTGGCTGACAAGGAGAATTAAATCCCGCACACCTGGGGTAGCAGAGGACACCCCGAGGCCAGGAGAGGGGGAGGTGGTAGGAAAATGATCGACTCGCCGAGGCATCCCCCTTAGCTGCTCTGCCGCCTCCATATCTGCCGCTGAACTCCTCCCCTGACCTCAGCACGCCTGCTCCCAAAGCAGGGAGACTTCAAATGTCTGAGTCCGGTGAACTTGGGGGAGCGGATGCCACCCCCAGGCAAGGCAGGGTGGGACATGGGATAAAACGCTATGACTCGCCAGTGGCACTCCTGCCCCTGGTCAACGCTGCTGATCCCTGTCCACAGACCGCACCCCGACGCTAGTGTGTCTGTGTGTCTGACTGCCTGCCTGATTGCCTGCCTAGAGGAGGATGGGAGAGGCTAGCCTATGTGTGTGCCCATCTGTTTATCTAACGGAGGAGGAGGAGACTTGTATGTCTCTGTATCTTCCTGCCTGCCTATCTATCTATCTATCTATCTATCTATCTATCTATCTATCTATCTACCTACCTACCTACCTAACTACCTATCTATCTAAAGGAGGCATACCTATAGGCTAGTGTGCCTTTTTATGTGTCTGTGTATTGGAGGAGTAGGTTAGTGTGTCTATCTACATAACTTCGAATTTGAGGAAGAGGAGGAGGCTACCGTGTGTGTGTGTGTGTCTGTGTGTCTGTGTGTGCGTGCGGGTCTGTGTATCAATGAAGCGGAAAGTAAAGGGGGGTATTCTACTGTATATTTGTATCAGTCTATGTGTGCATCTAATGGAGGGGGAGTAAGCTAGTATGTCTGTCTCTCTGTCACTGTAACAGATATCTATATATGTACGTTTATCTAATCGAGAAGAAGGAGGCTACAGTGTCTATCTCTCTGTCTCTCAGGGGAGGAGAAGACTAGTGTGTCTGTCTGTCTGTGTGTCTGTGAGTCTGTCTGTATTATTATCTAATGGAGAAGAAGAAGGATTCCAAAGTGTCTGGCTATCTGTCTGTCCCTCTACAGGAGAACAAAGAGGCTAGTGTGTTTATCAGTCAATCTCACTATCTATCTAATGGAGGATGAGGAAGAGTCTATTGCGTTTCTCGATCTATTATCTAATGGAGGAGGAGATTAGTGTGTCTCACTACCTAATTAAGTGAGGAGAAGTAGGACGCCAGTGTGTGTATGTGTGTGTCTGTGGGTGTCTGCCTATGTATGTATGTGTCTACCTATAGAATGCATGAGGAAGAGGAGGTTAGGATATATGGCTGTTTCTAAATGGAGGAAGAGGCTAGTGTGTCTGTCTGTCTATTTCTTTGTCTCTCTGTGTGTCTACTGTAGGAAGAATCCCAGTATTCGTGCCACCTGGGGGGATGGCAACTGCCACCCTGAAGCAGCAGGGGGCGCCCCAACTGCAGGCTGAGGGGGACACTGGATGGAAACCCACAGGCTTGCCTGGGCAGCCCATGCCTCCTGCTTCTGCCCTCTTTGTTTCCGCCCCCGCCCCGCCCACAGGCCACCCCTGCCCGCCTCCCGGGAGCCGGGAAACGCAAAGATGTGCACCTCGTGTACCTAGGGTAGCAGAGATCAACCCTAGAACCGGCCAAGGGGGAGCTCTGAGCAATAACAGGGGCTCGGTGGGGCAGCCCCGACTACTCACTGCAGCCCCTGATCGCACCGCGCCTGCCTCCAGGGCGGACGCTGACATGGAAACATGCATACGGTGAACCTGGGGCAGGAGAGGCCGCCCCCAGGCCAGGCGGCTGTGGAGATGGGAGCAAACTGATCGGCTGATCAGAGGCAGTCCGCTCCCCACGACGTCCCTGTCCTCTGAAGTCACCTCACCAGCATCCCAGGACCTGGCTGACCAGGAGAATTAATCCCGGAACCCTGGGTTAGCAGAGGCCGCCCCCCCGAGGGCAGAAGAGGTGGAGTTCGGAGGAAAATGACCAAGCCGCCGAGGCATCCCCGTTTGCTGCTGTGCAGCCTCTGTCTCCGCCTCTGCTGCCGACCTCTTCCCCTGACCTCACCACGCCCGCTCCCAGGAGCAGGGCGACTTTAAAAGTTTGAGTCCCGTGAACTTGGGGGAGCGGATGCCTCCTCCAGGCAAGGCAGCTAGGGACATGGGAGAATATCCTCTAGCTCGACAGTGGCACCCTATTCCCCAGTCGCTTCCGTCAAACCCCTTCCCCAGAACACCCATGTCTAGATTGTGTGTCTGTCTGACTACCAGCCTGACGGCCTAGATGTTTCAGAATGGGAGGGGCTAGTCTACGTGTGTGTCTGTCGTTTTACCTAACGGAGGAGCAGCCGGCGAGTAGGTCTCTCTATTGGCCTGCCTATCTATCTATCAATCAAACTATCTATCTATCTATCTATCTATCTATCTATCTATCTATCTATCTATCTATCTATCTATCAAGTGGAGGCATAGCAGGAGCCAAGTGTGACTTTTTACTTGTGTGTCTGTTGGAGGAGGAGGTTAGTTTGTCTATCTACCTATCTACCTATTGGAAGAGAAGGAGGAGGCTAGTGTGTGTGTGTTTGTGCATGTCTGTCTGTCTATGTTTCTGTCTCCCTCTATAATGGATGAGGAGGAGGAGGTTAGGATAGATGGCTGTGTCTAAATGGAGGAAGACGCTAGTGTGTCTGACTGTCTATTTATTTGTCTCTCTGTCTGTCTAATGGAGGAAGCCTCTCAGTATTCGACTCACCTGGAGGGATGGCAATTGCCACCCTGAAGCAACAGAGGGTGGCCCCATTGCAGTCTGAGGGGGACAATGGATGGGAACCCACAGGCTTGCCAGGGCAGCCCGTGCCTGCCGCTTCTGCTCTTTCTATAGCTGCGCGCGCCAAGCCCCAGCCCGACCCCCGCCGCACCCCACCCCACACCCGCTTCACGGGAGCCGGAAAACACAGAGATGTGCACCTCGAGTACCTAGGGTAGCAGAAACCAACCCTAGGACCGGCCAAGGGGGAGATCTGAGCAAATACAGGGGCTCGGTGGGGCAGACCCGCCTCCTCACTGCAGCCCCTTATCACACCGGGCCCGCCTTCGGGGCGAAGGCTGACATGGAAACATGGATACTGTGAACCCGGGGCAGGAGAGCCCGTTTCCAGGCCAGGCCCTTGTGGAGATGGGAGCAACCTGATCGGCTCACCCGATGTAGTCTGCTCCCCTCAACGTCCCTGTACCCAGAGATCACCGCAGCAGCCTCCCAGGACCTGGCTGACAAGGAGAATTAAATCCCGCACACCTGGGGTAGCAGAGGACACCCCGAGGCCAGGAGAGGGGGAGGTGGTAGGAAAATGATCGACTCGCCGAGGCATCCCCCTTAGCTGCTCTGCCGCCTCCATATCTGCCGCTGAACTCCTCCCCTGACCTCAGCACGCCTGCTCCCAAAGCAGGGAGACTTCAAATGTCTGAGTCCGGTGAACTTGGGGGAGCGGATGCCACCCCCAGGCAAGGCAGGGTGGGACATGGGATAAAACGCTATGACTCGCCAGTGGCACTCCTGCCCCTGGTCAACGCTGCTGATCCCTGTCCACAGACCGCACCCCGACGCTAGTGTGTCTGTGTGTCTGACTGCCTGCCTGATTGCCTGCCTAGAGGAGGATGGGAGAGGCTAGCCTATGTGTGTGCCCATCTGTTTATCTAACGGAGGAGGAGGAGACTTGTATGTCTCTGTATCTTCCTGCCTGCCTATCTATCTATCTATCTATCTATCTATCTATCTATCTATCTACCTACCTACCTACCTACCTACCTACCTAACTACCTATCTATCTAAAGGAGGCATACCTATAGGCTAGTGTGCCTTTTTATGTGTCTGTGTATTGGAGGAGTAGGTTAGTGTGTCTATCTACATAACTTCGAATTTGAGGAAGAGGAGGAGGCTACCGTGTGTGTGTGTGTGTCTGTGTGTCTGTGTGTGCGTGCGGGTCTGTGTATCAATGAAGCGGAAAGTAAAGGGGGGTATTCTACTGTATATTTGTATCAGTCTATGTGTGCATCTAATGGAGGGGGAGTAAGCTAGTATGTCTGTCTCTCTGTCACTGTAACAGATATCTATATATGTACGTTTATCTAATCGAGAAGAAGGAGGCTACAGTGTCTATCTCTCTGTCTCTCAGGGGAGGAGAAGACTAGTGTGTCTGTCTGTCTGTGTGTCTGTGAGTCTGTCTGTATTATTATCTAATGGAGAAGAAGAAGGATTCCAAAGTGTCTGGCTATCTGTCTGTCCCTCTACAGGAGAACAAAGAGGCTAGTGTGTTTATCAGTCAATCTCACTATCTATCTAATGGAGGATGAGGAAGAGTCTATTGCGTTTCTCGATCTATTATCTAATGGAGGAGGAGATTAGTGTGTCTCACTACCTAATTAAGTGAGGAGAAGTAGGACGCCAGTGTGTGTATGTGTGTGTCTGTGGGTGTCTGCCTATGTATGTATGTGTCTACCTATAGAATGCATGAGGAAGAGGAGGTTAGGCTATATGGCTGTTTCTAAATGGAGGAAGAGGCTAGTGTGTCTGTCTGTCTATTTCTTTGTCTCTCTGTGTGTCTACTGTAGGAAGAATCCCAGTATTCGTGCCACCTGGGGGGATGACAACTGCCACCCTGAAGCAGCAGGGGGCGCCCCAACTGCAGGCTGAGGGGGACACTGGATGGAAACCCACAGGCTTGCCTGGGCAGCCCATGCCTCCTGCTTCTGCCCTCTTTGTTTCCGCCCCCGCCCCGCCCACAGGCCACCCCTGCCCGCCTCCCGGGAGCCGGGAAACGCAAAGATGTGCAGCTCGTGTACCTAGGGTAGCAGAGATCAACCCTAGAACCGGCCAAGGGGGAGCTCTGAGCAATAACAGGGGCTCGGTGGGGCAGCCCCGACTACTCACTGCAGCCCCTGATCGCACCGCGCCTGCCTCCAGGGCGGACGCTGACATGGAAACATGCATACGGTGAACCTGGGGCAGGAGAGGCCGCCCCCAGGCCAGGCGGCTGTGGAGATGGGAGCAAACTGATCGGCTGATCAGAGGCAGTCCGCTCCCCACGACGTCCCTGTCCTCTGAAGTCACCTCACCAGCATCCCAGGACCTGGCTGACCAGGAGAATTAATCCCGGAACCCTGGGTTAGCAGAGGCCGCCCCCCCGAGGGCAGAAGAGGTGGAGTTCGGAGGAAAATGACCAAGCCGCCGAGGCATCCCCGTTTGCTGCTGTGCAGCCTCTGTCTCCGCCTCTGCTGCCGACCTCTTCCCCTGACCTCACCACGCCCGCTCCCAGGAGCAGGGCGACTTTAAAAGTTTGAGTCCCGTGAACTTGGGGGAGCGGATGCCTCCTCCAGGCAAGGCAGCTAGGGACATGGGAGAATATCCTCTAGCTCGACAGTGGCACCCTATTCCCCAGTCGCTTCCGTCAAACCCCTTCCCCAGAGCACCCATGTCTAGATTGTGCGTCTGTCTGACTACCAGCCTGACGGCCTAGATGTTTCAGAATGGGAGGGGCTAGTCTACGTGTGTGTCTGTCGTTTTACCTAACGGAGGAGCAGCCGGCGAGTAGGTCTCTCTATTGGCCTGCCTATCTATCTATCAATCAAACTATCTATCTATCTATCTATCTATCTATCTATCTATCTATCTATCTATCTATCTATCTATCTATCAAGTGGAGGCATAGCAGGAGCCAAGTGTGACTTTTTACTTGTGTGTCTGTTGGAGGAGGAGGTTAGTTTGTCTATCTACCTATCTACCTATTGGAAGAGAAGGAGGAGGCTAGTGTGTGTGTGTTTGTGCATGTCTGTCTGTCTATGTTTCTGTCTCCCTCTATAATGGATGAGGAGGAGGAGGTTAGGATAGATGGCTGTGTCTAAATGGAGGAAGACGCTAGTGTGTCTGACTGTCTATTTATTTGTCTCTCTGTCTGTCTAATGGAGGAAGCCTCTCAGTATTCGACTCACCTGGAGGGATGGCAATTGCCACCCTGAAGCAACAGAGGGTGGCCCCATTGCAGTCTGAGGGGGACAATGGATGGGAACCCACAGGCTTGCCAGGGCAGCCCGTGCCTGCCGCTTCTGCTCTTTCTATAGCTGCGCGCGCCAAGCCCCAGCCCGACCCCCGCCGCACCCCACCCCACACCCGCTTCACGGGAGCCGGAAAACACAGAGATGTGCACCTCGAGTACCTAGGGTAGCAGAAACCAACCCTAGGACCGGCCAAGGGGGAGATCTGAGCAAATACAGGGGCTCGGTGGGGCAGACCCGCCTCCTCACTGCAGCCCCTTATCACACCGGGCCCGCCTTCGGGGCGAAGGCTGACATGGAAACATGGATACTGTGAACCCGGGGCAGGAGAGCCCGTTTCCAGGCCAGGCCCTTGTGGAGATGGGAGCAACCTGATCGGCTCACCCGATGTAGTCTGCTCCCCTCAACGTCCCTGTACCCAGAGATCACCGCAGCAGCCTCCCAGGACCTGGCTGACAAGGAGAATTAAATCCCGCACACCTGGGGTAGCAGAGGACACCCCGAGGCCAGGAGAGGGGGAGGTGGTAGGAAAATGATCGACTCGCCGAGGCATCCCCCTTAGCTGCTCTGCCGCCTCCATATCTGCCGCTGAACTCCTCCCCTGACCTCAGCACGCCCGCTCCCAAAGCAGGGAGACTTCAAATGTCTGAGTCCGGTGAACTTGGGGGAGCGGATGCCACCCCCAGGCAAGGCAGGGTGGGACATGGGATAAAACGCTATGACTCGCCAGTGGCACTCCTGCCCCTGGTCAACGCTGCTGATCCCTGTCCACAGACCGCACCCCGACGCTAGTGTGTCTGTGTGTCTGACTGCCTGCCTGATTGCCTGCCTAGAGGAGGATGGGAGAGGCTAGCCTATGTGTGTGCCCGTCTGTTTATCTAACGGAGGAGGAGGAGACTTGTATGTCTCTGTATCTTCCTGCCTGCCTATCTATCTATCTATCTATCTATCTATCTATCTATCTATCTACCTACCTACCTACCTACCTACCTAACTACCTATCTATCTAAAGAGGCATACCTATAGGCTAGTGTGCCTTTTTATGTGTCTGTGTATTGGAGGAGTAGGTTAGTGTGTCTATCTACATAACTTCGAATTTGAGGAAGAGGAGGAGGCTACCGTGTGTGTGTGTGTGTCTGTGTGTCTGTGTGTGCGTGCGGGTCTGTGTATCAATGAAGCGGAAAGTAAAGGGGGGTATTCTACTGTATATTTGTATCAGTCTATGTGTGCATCTAATGGAGGGGGAGTAAGCTAGTATGTCTGTCTCTCTGTCACTGTAACAGATATCTATATATGTACGTTTATCTAATCGAGAAGAAGGAGGCTACAGTGTCTATCTCTCTGTCTCTCAGGGGAGGAGAAGACTAGTGTGTCTGTCTGTCTGTGTGTCTGTGAGTCTGTCTGTATTATTATCTAATGGAGAAGAAGAAGGATTCCAAAGTGTCTGGCTATCTGTCTGTCCCTCTACAGGAGAACAAAGAGGCTAGTGTGTTTATCAGTCAATCTCACTATCTATCTAATGGAGGATGAGGAAGAGTCTATTGCGTTTCTCGATCTATTATCTAATGGAGGAGGAGATTAGTGTGTCTCACTACCTAATTAAGTGAGGAGAAGTAGGACGCCAGTGTGTGTATGTGTGTGTCTGTGGGTGTCTGCCTATGTATGTATGTGTCTACCTATAGAATGCATGAGGAAGAGGAGGTTAGGATATATGGCTGTTTCTAAATGGAGGAAGAGGCTAGTGTGTCTGTCTGTCTATTTCTTTGTCTCTCTGTGTGTCTACTGTAGGAAGAATCCCAGTATTCGTGCCACCTGGGGGGATGGCAACTGCCACCCTGAAGCAGCAGGGGGCGCCCCAACTGCAGGCTGAGGGGGACACTGGATGGAAACCCACAGGCTTGCCTGGGCAGCCCATGCCTCCTGCTTCTGCCCTCTTTGTTTCCGCCCCCGCCCCGCCCACAGGCCACCCCTGCCCGCCTCCCGGGAGCCGGGAAACGCAAAGATGTGCAGCTCGTGTACCTAGGGTAGCAGAGATCAACCCTAGAACCGGCCAAGGGGGAGCTCTGAGCAATAACAGGGGCTCGGTGGGGCAGCCCCGACTACTCACTGCAGCCCCTGATCGCACCGCGCCTGCCTCCAGGGCGGACGCTGACATGGAAACATGCATACGGTGAACCTGGGGCAGGAGAGGCCGCCCCCAGGCCAGGCGGCTGTGGAGATGGGAGCAAACTGATCGGCTGATCAGAGGCAGTCCGCTCCCCACGACGTCCCTGTCCTCTGAAGTCACCTCACCAGCATCCCAGGACCTGGCTGACCAGGAGAATTAATCCCGGAACCCTGGGTTAGCAGAGGCCGCCCCCCCCCCCCGAGGGCAGAAGAGGTGGAGTTCGGAGGAAAATGACCAAGCCGCCGAGGCATCCCCGTTTGCTGCTGTGCAGCCTCTGTCTCCGCCTCTGCTGCCGACCTCTTCCCCTGACCTCACCACGCCCGCTCCCAGGAGCAGGGCGACTTTAAAAGTTTGAGTCCCGTGAACTTGGGGGAGCGGATGCCTCCTCCAGGCAAGGCAGCTAGGGACATGGGAGAATATCCTCTAGCTCGACAGTGGCACCCTATTCCCCAGTCGCTTCCGTCAAACCCCTTCCCCAGAACACCCATGTCTAGATTGTGTGTCTGTCTGACTACCAGCCTGACGGCCTAGATGTTTCAGAATGGGAGGGGCTAGTCTACGTGTGTGTCTGTCGTTTTACCTAACGGAGGAGCAGCCGGCGAGTAGGTCTCTCTATTGGCCTGCCTATCTATCTATCAATCAAACTATCTATCTATCTATCTATCTATCTATCTATCTATCTATCTATCTATCTATCAAGTGGAGGCATAGCAGGAGCCAAGTGTGACTTTTTACTTGTGTGTCTGTTGGAGGAGGAGGTTAGTTTGTCTATCTACCTATCTACCTATTGGAAGAGAAGGAGGAGGCTAGTGTGTGTGTGTTTGTGCATGTCTGTCTCTCTATGTTTCTGTCTCCCTCTATAATGGAGGAGGAGGAGGAGGTTAGGATAGATGGCTGTGTCTAAATGGAGGAAGACGCTAGTGTGTCTGACTGTCTATTTATTTGTCTCTCTGTCTGTCTAATGGAGGAAGCCTCTCAGTATTCGACTCACCTGGAGGGATGGCAATTGCCACCCTGAAGCAACAGAGGGTGGCCCCATTGCAGTCTGAGGGGGACAATGGATGGGAACCCACAGGCTTGCCAGGGCAGCCCGTGCCTGCCGCTTCTGCTCTTTCTATAGCTGCGCGCGCCAAGCCCCAGCCCGACCCCCGCCGCACCCCACCCCACACCCGCTTCACGGGAGCCGGAAAACACAGAGATGTGCACCTCGAGTACCTAGGGTAGCAGAAACCAACCCTAGGACCGGCCAAGGGGGAGATCTGAGCAAATACAGGGGCTCGGTGGGGCAGACCCGCCTCCTCACTGCAGCCCCTTATCACACCGGGCCCGCCTTCGGGGCGAAGGCTGACATGGAAACATGGATACTGTGAACCCGGGGCAGGAGAGCCCGTTTCCAGGCCAGGCCCTTGTGGAGATGGGAGCAACCTGATCGGCTCACCCGATGTAGTCTGCTCCCCTCAACGTCCCTGTACCCAGAGATCACCGCAGCAGCCTCCCAGGACCTGGCTGACAAGGAGAATTAAATCCCGCACACCTGGGGTAGCAGAGGACACCCCGAGGCCAGGAGAGGGGGAGGTGGTAGGAAAATGATCGACTCGCCGAGGCATCCCCCTTAGCTGCTCTGCCGCCTCCATATCTGCCGCTGAACTCCTCCCCTGACCTCAGCACGCCTGCTCCCAAAGCAGGGAGACTTCAAATGTCTGAGTCCGGTGAACTTGGGGGAGCGGATGCCACCCCCAGGCAAGGCAGGGTGGGACATGGGATAAAACGCTATGACTCGCCAGTGGCACTCCTGCCCCTGGTCAACGCTGCTGATCCCTGTCCACAGACCGCACCCCGACGCTAGTGTGTCTGTGTGTCTGACTGCCTGCCTGATTGCCTGCCTAGAGGAGGATGGGAGAGGCTAGCCTATGTGTGTGCCCATCTGTTTATCTAACGGAGGAGGAGGAGACTTGTATGTCTCTGTATCTTCCTGCCTGCCTATCTATCTATCTATCTATCTATCTATCTATCTATCTATCTATCTACCTACCTACCTACCTACCTACCTACCTAACTACCTATCTATCTAAAGGAGGCATACCTATAGGCTAGTGTGCCTTTTTATGTGTCTGTGTATTGGAGGAGTAGGTTAGTGTGTCTATCTACATAACTTCGAATTTGAGGAAGAGGAGGAGGCTACCGTGTGTGTGTGTGTGTCTGTGTGTCTGTGTGTGCGTGCGGGTCTGTGTATCAATGAAGCGGAAAGTAAAGGGGGGTATTCTACTGTATATTTGTATCAGTCTATGTGTGCATCTAATGGAGGGGGAGTAAGCTAGTATGTCTGTCTCTCTGTCACTGTAACAGATATCTATATATGTACGTTTATCTAATCGAGAAGAAGGAGGCTACAGTGTCTATCTCTCTGTCTCTCAGGGGAGGAGAAGACTAGTGTGTCTGTCTGTCTGTGTGTCTGTGAGTCTGTCTGTATTATTATCTAATGGAGAAGAAGAAGGATTCCAAAGTGTCTGGCTATCTGTCTGTCCCTCTACAGGAGAACAAAGAGGCTAGTGTGTTTATCAGTCAATCTCACTATCTATCTAATGGAGGATGAGGAAGAGTCTATTGCGTTTCTCGATCTATTATCTAATGGAGGAGGAGATTAGTGTGTCTCACTACCTAATTAAGTGAGGAGAAGTAGGACGCCAGTGTGTGTATGTGTGTGTCTGTGGGTGTCTGCCTATGTATGTATGTGTCTACCTATAGAATGCATGAGGAAGAGGAGGTTAGGATATATGGCTGTTTCTAAATGGAGGAAGAGGCTAGTGTGTCTGTCTGTCTATTTCTTTGTCTCTCTGTGTGTCTACTGTAGGAAGAATCCCAGTATTCGTGCCACCTGGGGGGATGGCAACTGCCACCCTGAAGCAGCAGGGGGCGCCCCAACTGCAGGCTGAGGGGGACACTGGATGGAAACCCACAGGCTTGCCTGGGCAGCCCATGCCTCCTGCTTCTGCCCTCTTTGTTTCCGCCCCCGCCCCGCCCACAGGCCACCCCTGCCCGCCTCCCGGGAGCCGGGAAACGCAAAGATGTGCAGCTCGTGTACCTAGGGTAGCAGAGATCAACCCTAGAACCGGCCAAGGGGGAGCTCTGAGCAATAACAGGGGCTCGGTGGGGCAGCCCCGACTACTCACTGCAGCCCCTGATCGCACCGCGCCTGCCTCCAGGGCGGACGCTGACATGGAAACATGCATACGGTGAACCTGGGGCAGGAGAGGCCGCCCCCAGGCCAGGCGGCTGTGGAGATGGGAGCAAACTGATCGGCTGATCAGAGGCAGTCCGCTCCCCACGACGTCCCTGTCCTCTGAAGTCACCTCACCAGCATCCCAGGACCTGGCTGACCAGGAGAATTAATCCCGGAACCCTGGGTTAGCAGAGGCCGCCCCCCCGAGGGCAGAAGAGGTGGAGTTCGGAGGAAAATGACCAAGCCGCCGAGGCATCCCCGTTTGCTGCTGTGCAGCCTCTGTCTCCGCCTCTGCTGCCGACCTCTTCCCCTGACCTCACCACGCCCGCTCCCAGGAGCAGGGCGACTTTAAAAGTTTGAGTCCCGTGAACTTGGGGGAGCGGATGCCTCCTCCAGGCAAGGCAGCTAGGGACATGGGAGAATATCCTCTAGCTCGACAGTGGCACCCTATTCCCCAGTCGCTTCCGTCAAACCCCTTCCCCAGAGCACCCATGTCTAGATTGTGCGTCTGTCTGACTACCAGCCTGACGGCCTAGATGTTTCAGAATGGGAGGGGCTAGTCTACGTGTGTGTCTGTCGTTTTACCTAACGGAGGAGCAGCCGGCGAGTAGGTCTCTCTATTGGCCTGCCTATCTATCTATCAATCAAACTATCTATCTATCTATCTATCTATCTATCTATCTATCTATCTATCTATCTATCTATCAAGTGGAGGCATAGCAGGAGCCAAGTGTGACTTTTTACTTGTGTGTCTGTTGGAGGAGGAGGTTAGTTTGTCTATCTACCTATCTACCTATTGGAAGAGAAGGAGGAGGCTAGTGTGTGTGTGTTTGTGCATGTCTGTCTGTCTATGTTTCTGTCTCCCTCTATAATGGATGAGGAGGAGGAGGTTAGGATAGATGGCTGTGTCTAAATGGAGGAAGACGCTAGTGTGTCTGACTGTCTATTTATTTGTCTCTCTGTCTGTCTAATGGAGGAAGCCTCTCAGTATTCGACTCACCTGGAGGGATGGCAATTGCCACCCTGAAGCAACAGAGGGTGGCCCCATTGCAGTCTGAGGGGGACAATGGATGGGAACCCACAGGCTTGCCAGGGCAGCCCGTGCCTGCCGCTTCTGCTCTTTCTATAGCTGCGCGCGCCAAGCCCCAGCCCGACCCCCGCCGCACCCCACCCCACACCCGCTTCACGGGAGCCGGAAAACACAGAGATGTGCACCTCGAGTACCTAGGGTAGCAGAAACCAACCCTAGGACCGGCCAAGGGGGAGATCTGAGCAAATACAGGGGCTCGGTGGGGCAGACCCGCCTCCTCACTGCAGCCCCTTATCACACCGGGCCCGCCTTCGGGGCGAAGGCTGACATGGAAACATGGATACTGTGAACCCGGGGCAGGAGAGCCCGTTTCCAGGCCAGGCCCTTGTGGAGATGGGAGCAACCTGATCGGCTCACCCGATGTAGTCTGCTCCCCTCAACGTCCCTGTACCCAGAGATCACCGCAGCAGCCTCCCAGGACCTGGCTGACAAGGAGAATTAAATCCCGCACACCTGGGGTAGCAGAGGACACCCCGAGGCCAGGAGAGGGGGAGGTGGTAGGAAAATGATCGACTCGCCGAGGCATCCCCCTTAGCTGCTCTGCCGCCTCCATATCTGCCGCTGAACTCCTCCCCTGACCTCAGCACGCCCGCTCCCAAAGCAGGGAGACTTCAAATGTCTGAGTCCGGTGAACTTGGGGGAGCGGATGCCACCCCCAGGCAAGGCAGGGTGGGACATGGGATAAAACGCTATGACTCGCCAGTGGCACTCCTGCCCCTGGTCAACGCTGCTGATCCCTGTCCACAGACCGCACCCCGACGCTAGTGTGTCTGTGTGTCTGACTGCCTGCCTGATTGCCTGCCTAGAGGAGGATGGGAGAGGCTAGCCTATGTGTGTGCCCGTCTGTTTATCTAACGGAGGAGGAGGAGACTTGTATGTCTCTGTATCTTCCTGCCTGCCTATCTATCTATCTATCTATCTATCTATCTATCTATCTATCTACCTACCTACCTACCTACCTACCTAACTACCTATCTATCTAAAGAGGCATACCTATAGGCTAGTGTGCCTTTTTATGTGTCTGTGTATTGGAGGAGTAGGTTAGTGTGTCTATCTACATAACTTCGAATTTGAGGAAGAGGAGGAGGCTACCGTGTGTGTGTGTGTGTCTGTGTGTCTGTGTGTGCGTGCGGGTCTGTGTATCAATGAAGCGGAAAGTAAAGGGGGGTATTCTACTGTATATTTGTATCAGTCTATGTGTGCATCTAATGGAGGGGGAGTAAGCTAGTATGTCTGTCTCTCTGTCACTGTAACAGATATCTATATATGTACGTTTATCTAATCGAGAAGAAGGAGGCTACAGTGTCTATCTCTCTGTCTCTCAGGGGAGGAGAAGACTAGTGTGTCTGTCTGTCTGTGTGTCTGTGAGTCTGTCTGTATTATTATCTAATGGAGAAGAAGAAGGATTCCAAAGTGTCTGGCTATCTGTCTGTCCCTCTACAGGAGAACAAAGAGGCTAGTGTGTTTATCAGTCAATCTCACTATCTATCTAATGGAGGATGAGGAAGAGTCTATTGCGTTTCTCGATCTATTATCTAATGGAGGAGGAGATTAGTGTGTCTCACTACCTAATTAAGTGAGGAGAAGTAGGACGCCAGTGTGTGTATGTGTGTGTCTGTGGGTGTCTGCCTATGTATGTATGTGTCTACCTATAGAATGCATGAGGAAGAGGAGGTTAGGATATATGGCTGTTTCTAAATGGAGGAAGAGGCTAGTGTGTCTGTCTGTCTATTTCTTTGTCTCTCTGTGTGTCTACTGTAGGAAGAATCCCAGTATTCGTGCCACCTGGGGGGATGGCAACTGCCACCCTGAAGCAGCAGGGGGCGCCCCAACTGCAGGCTGAGGGGGACACTGGATGGAAACCCACAGGCTTGCCTGGGCAGCCCATGCCTCCTGCTTCTGCCCTCTTTGTTTCCGCCCCCGCCCCGCCCACAGGCCACCCCTGCCCGCCTCCCGGGAGCCGGGAAACGCAAAGATGTGCACCTCGTGTACCTAGGGTAGCAGAGATCAACCCTAGAACCGGCCAAGGGGGAGCTCTGAGCAATAACAGGGGCTCGGTGGGGCAGCCCCGACTACTCACTGCAGCCCCTGATCGCACCGCGCCTGCCTCCAGGGCGGACGCTGACATGGAAACATGCATACGGTGAACCTGGGGCAGGAGAGGCCGCCCCCAGGCCAGGCGGCTGTGGAGATGGGAGCAAACTGATCGGCTGATCAGAGGCAGTCCGCTCCCCACGACGTCCCTGTCCTCTGAAGTCACCTCACCAGCATCCCAGGACCTGGCTGACCAGGAGAATTAATCCCGGAACCCTGGGTTAGCAGAGGCCGCCCCCCCGAGGGCAGAAGAGGTGGAGTTCGGAGGAAAATGACCAAGCCGCCGAGGCATCCCCGTTTGCTGCTGTGCAGCCTCTGTCTCCGCCTCTGCTGCCGACCTCTTCCCCTGACCTCACCACGCCCGCTCCCAGGAGCAGGGCGACTTTAAAAGTTTGAGTCCCGTGAACTTGGGGGAGCGGATGCCTCCTCCAGGCAAGGCAGCTAGGGACATGGGAGAATATCCTCTAGCTCGACAGTGGCACCCTATTCCCCAGTCGCTTCCGTCAAACCCCTTCCCCAGAACACCCATGTCTAGATTGTGTGTCTGTCTGACTACCAGCCTGACGGCCTAGATGTTTCAGAATGGGAGGGGCTAGTCTACGTGTGTGTCTGTCGTTTTACCTAACGGAGGAGCAGCCGGCGAGTAGGTCTCTCTATTGGCCTGCCTATCTATCTATCAATCAAACTATCTATCTATCTATCTATCTATCTATCTATCTATCTATCTATCTATCTATCTATCAAGTGGAGGCATAGCAGGAGCCAAGTGTGACTTTTTACTTGTGTGTCTGTTGGAGGAGGAGGTTAGTTTGTCTATCTACCTATCTACCTATTGGAAGAGAAGGAGGAGGCTAGTGTGTGTGTGTTTGTGCATGTCTGTCTCTCTATGTTTCTGTCTCCCTCTATAATGGAGGAGGAGGAGGAGGTTAGGATAGATGGCTGTGTCTAAATGGAGGAAGACGCTAGTGTGTCTGACTGTCTATTTATTTGTCTCTCTGTCTGTCTAATGGAGGAAGCCTCTCAGTATTCGACTCACCTGGAGGGATGGCAATTGCCACCCTGAAGCAACAGAGGGTGGCCCCATTGCAGTCTGAGGGGGACAATGGATGGGAACCCACAGGCTTGCCAGGGCAGCCCGTGCCTGCCGCTTCTGCTCTTTCTATAGCTGCGCGCGCCAAGCCCCAGCCCGACCCCCGCCGCACCCCACCCCACACCCGCTTCACGGGAGCCGGAAAACACAGAGATGTGCACCTCGAGTACCTAGGGTAGCAGAAACCAACCCTAGGACCGGCCAAGGGGGAGATCTGAGCAAATACAGGGGCTCGGTGGGGCAGACCCGCCTCCTCACTGCAGCCCCTTATCACACCGGGCCCGCCTTCGGGGCGAAGGCTGACATGGAAACATGGATACTGTGAACCCGGGGCAGGAGAGCCCGTTTCCAGGCCAGGCCCTTGTGGAGATGGGAGCAACCTGATCGGCTCACCCGATGTAGTCTGCTCCCCTCAACGTCCCTGTACCCAGAGATCACCGCAGCAGCCTCCCAGGACCTGGCTGACAAGGAGAATTAAATC
The DNA here is from genome assembly GCF_048564905.1 of Vicugna pacos. Classification (NCBI taxonomy): domain Eukaryota; kingdom Metazoa; phylum Chordata; class Mammalia; order Artiodactyla; family Camelidae; genus Vicugna; species Vicugna pacos. The sequence goes on along the minus strand of NC_133003.1, from coordinate 347,083 downwards.
CCGCACACCTGGGGTAGCAGAGGACACCCCGAGGCCAGGAGAGGGGGAGGTGGTAGGAAAATGATCGACTCGCCGAGGCATCCCCCTTAGCTGCTCTGCCGCCTCCATATCTGCCGCTGAACTCCTCCCCTGACCTCAGCACGCCCGCTCCCAAAGCAGGGAGACTTCAAATGTCTGAGTCCGGTGAACTTGGGGGAGCGGATGCCACCCCCAGGCAAGGCAGGGTGGGACATGGGATAAAACGCTATGACTCGCCAGTGGCACTCCTGCCCCTGGTCAACGCTGCTGATCCCTGTCCACAGACCGCACCCCGACGCTAGTGTGTCTGTGTGTCTGACTGCCTGCCTGATTGCCTGCCTAGAGGAGGATGGGAGAGGCTAGCCTATGTGTGTGCCCATCTGTTTATCTAACGGAGGAGGAGGAGACTTGTATGTCTCTGTATCTTCCTGCCTGCCTATCTATCTATCTATCTATCTATCTATCTATCTATCTATCTACCTACCTACCTACCTACCTAACTACCTATCTATCTAAAGGAGGCATACCTATAGGCTAGTGTGCCTTTTTATGTGTCTGTGTATTGGAGGAGTAGGTTAGTGTGTCTATCTACATAACTTCGAATTTGAGGAAGAGGAGGAGGCTACCGTGTGTGTGTGTGTGTCTGTGTGTCTGTGTGTGCGTGCGGGTCTGTGTATCAATGAAGCGGAAAGTAAAGGGGGGTATTCTACTGTATATTTGTATCAGTCTATGTGTGCATCTAATGGAGGGGGAGTAAGCTAGTATGTCTGTCTCTCTGTCACTGTAACAGATATCTATATATGTACGTTTATCTAATCGAGAAGAAGGAGGCTACAGTGTCTATCTCTCTGTCTCTCAGGGGAGGAGAAGACTAGTGTGTCTGTCTGTCTGTGTGTCTGTGAGTCTGTCTGTATTATTATCTAATGGAGAAGAAGAAGGATTCCAAAGTGTCTGGCTATCTGTCTGTCCCTCTACAGGAGAACAAAGAGGCTAGTGTGTTTATCAGTCAATCTCACTATCTATCTAATGGAGGATGAGGAAGAGTCTATTGCGTTTCTCGATCTATTATCTAATGGAGGAGGAGATTAGTGTGTCTCACTACCTAATTAAGTGAGGAGAAGTAGGACGCCAGTGTGTGTATGTGTGTGTCTGTGGGTGTCTGCCTATGTATGTATGTGTCTACCTATAGAATGCATGAGGAAGAGGAGGTTAGGATATATGGCTGTTTCTAAATGGAGGAAGAGGCTAGTGTGTCTGTCTGTCTATTTCTTTGTCTCTCTGTGTGTCTACTGTAGGAAGAATCCCAGTATTCGTGCCACCTGGGGGGATGGCAACTGCCACCCTGAAGCAGCAGGGGGCGCCCCAACTGCAGGCTGAGGGGGACACTGGATGGAAACCCACAGGCTTGCCTGGGCAGCCCATGCCTCCTGCTTCTGCCCTCTTTGTTTCCGCCCCCGCCCCGCCCCCGCCCCGCCCACAGGCCACCCCTGCCCGCCTCCCGGGAGCCGGGAAACGCAAAGATGTGCACCTCGTGTACCTAGGGTAGCAGAGATCAACCCTAGAACCGGCCAAGGGGGAGCTCTGAGCAATAACAGGGGCTCGGTGGGGCAGCCCCGACTACTCACTGCAGCCCCTGATCGCACCGCGCCTGCCTCCAGGGCGGACGCTGACATGGAAACATGCATACGGTGAACCTGGGGCAGGAGAGGCCGCCCCCAGGCCAGGCGGCTGTGGAGATGGGAGCAAACTGATCGGCTGATCAGAGGCAGTCCGCTCCCCACGACGTCCCTGTCCTCTGAAGTCACCTCACCAGCATCCCAGGACCTGGCTGACCAGGAGAATTAATCCCGGAACCCTGGGTTAGCAGAGGCCGCCCCCCCACGAGGGCAGAAGAGGTGGAGTTCGGAGGAAAATGACCAAGCCGCCGAGGCATCCCCGTTTGCTGCTGTGCAGCCTCTGTCTCCGCCTCTGCTGCCGACCTCTTCCCCTGACCTCACCACGCCCGCTCCCAGGAGCAGGGCGACTTTAAAAGTTTGAGTCCCGTGAACTTGGGGGAGCGGATGCCTCCTCCAGGCAAGGCAGCTAGGGACATGGGAGAATATCCTCTAGCTCGACAGTGGCACCCTATTCCCCAGTCGCTTCCGTCAAACCCCTTCCCCAGAGCACCCATGTCTAGATTGTGCGTCTGTCTGACTACCAGCCTGACGGCCTAGATGTTTCAGAATGGGAGGGGCTAGTCTACGTGTGTGTCTGTCGTTTTACCTAACGGAGGAGCAGCCGGCGAGTAGGTCTCTCTATTGGCCTGCCTATCTATCTATCAATCAAACTATCTATCTATCTATCTATCTATCTATCTATCTATCTATCTATCTATCTATCAAGTGGAGGCATAGCAGGAGCCAAGTGTGACTTTTTACTTGTGTGTCTGTTGGAGGAGGAGGTTAGTTTGTCTATCTACCTATCTACCTATTGGAAGAGAAGGAGGAGGCTAGTGTGTGTGTGTTTGTGCATGTCTGTCTGTCTATGTTTCTGTCTCCCTCTATAATGGATGAGGAGGAGGAGGTTAGGATAGATGGCTGTGTCTAAATGGAGGAAGACGCTAGTGTGTCTGACTGTCTATTTATTTGTCTCTCTGTCTGTCTAATGGAGGAAGCCTCTCAGTATTCGACTCACCTGGAGGGATGGCAATTGCCACCCTGAAGCAACAGAGGGTGGCCCCATTGCAGTCTGAGGGGGACAATGGATGGGAACCCACAGGCTTGCCAGGGCAGCCCGTGCCTGCCGCTTCTGCTCTTTCTATAGCTGCGCGCGCCAAGCCCCAGCCCGACCCCCGCCGCACCCCACCCCACACCCGCTTCACGGGAGCCGGAAAACACAGAGATGTGCACCTCGAGTACCTAGGGTAGCAGAAACCAACCCTAGGACCGGCCAAGGGGGAGATCTGAGCAAATACAGGGGCTCGGTGGGGCAGACCCGCCTCCTCACTGCAGCCCCTTATCACACCGGGCCCGCCTTCGGGGCGAAGGCTGACATGGAAACATGGATACTGTGAACCCGGGGCAGGAGAGCCCGTTTCCAGGCCAGGCCCTTGTGGAGATGGGAGCAACCTGATCGGCTCACCCGATGTAGTCTGCTCCCCTCAACGTCCCTGTACCCAGAGATCACCGCAGCAGCCTCCCAGGACCTGGCTGACAAGGAGAATTAAATCCCGCACACCTGGGGTAGCAGAGGACACCCCGAGGCCAGGAGAGGGGGAGGTGGTAGGAAAATGATCGACTCGCCGAGGCATCCCCCTTAGCTGCTCTGCCGCCTCCATATCTGCCGCTGAACTCCTCCCCTGACCTCAGCACGCCCGCTCCCAAAGCAGGGAGACTTCAAATGTCTGAGTCCGGTGAACTTGGGGGAGCGGATGCCACCCCCAGGCAAGGCAGGGTGGGACATGGGATAAAACGCTATGACTCGCCAGTGGCACTCCTGCCCCTGGTCAACGCTGCTGATCCCTGTCCACAGACCGCACCCCGACGCTAGTGTGTCTGTGTGTCTGACTGCCTGCCTGATTGCCTGCCTAGAGGAGGATGGGAGAGGCTAGCCTATGTGTGTGCCCATCTGTTTATCTAACGGAGGAGGAGGAGACTTGTATGTCTCTGTATCTTCCTGCCTGCCTATCTATCTATCTATCTATCTATCTATCTACCTACCTACCTACCTACCTACCTACCTAACTACCTATCTATCTAAAGGAGGCATACCTATAGGCTAGTGTGCCTTTTTATGTGTCTGTGTATTGGAGGAGTAGGTTAGTGTGTCTATCTACATAACTTCGAATTTGAGGAAGAGGAGGAGGCTACCGTGTGTGTGTGTGTGTCTGTGTGTCTGTGTGTGCGTGCGGGTCTGTGTATCAATGAAGCGGAAAGTAAAGGGGGGTATTCTACTGTATATTTGTATCAGTCTATGTGTGCATCTAATGGAGGGGGAGTAAGCTAGTATGTCTGTCTCTCTGTCACTGTAACAGATATCTATATATGTACGTTTATCTAATCGAGAAGAAGGAGGCTACAGTGTCTATCTCTCTGTCTCTCAGGGGAGGAGAAGACTAGTGTGTCTGTCTGTCTGTGTGTCTGTGAGTCTGTCTGTATTATTATCTAATGGAGAAGAAGAAGGATTCCAAAGTGTCTGGCTATCTGTCTGTCCCTCTACAGGAGAACAAAGAGGCTAGTGTGTTTATCAGTCAATCTCACTATCTATCTAATGGAGGATGAGGAAGAGTCTATTGCGTTTCTCGATCTATTATCTAATGGAGGAGGAGATTAGTGTGTCTCACTACCTAATTAAGTGAGGAGAAGTAGGACGCCAGTGTGTGTATGTGTGTGTCTGTGGGTGTCTGCCTATGTATGTATGTGTCTACCTATAGAATGCATGAGGAAGAGGAGGTTAGGATATATGGCTGTTTCTAAATGGAGGAAGAGGCTAGTGTGTCTGTCTGTCTATTTCTTTGTCTCTCTGTGTGTCTACTGTAGGAAGAATCCCAGTATTCGTGCCACCTGGGGGGATGGCAACTGCCACCCTGAAGCAGCAGGGGGCGCCCCAACTGCAGGCTGAGGGGGACACTGGATGGAAACCCACAGGCTTGCCTGGGCAGCCCATGCCTCCTGCTTCTGCCCTCTTTGTTTCCGCCCCCGCCCCGCCCACAGGCCACCCCTGCCCGCCTCCCGGGAGCCGGGAAACGCAAAGATGTGCAGCTCGTGTACCTAGGGTAGCAGAGATCAACCCTAGAACCGGCCAAGGGGGAGCTCTGAGCAATAACAGGGGCTCGGTGGGGCAGCCCCGACTACTCACTGCAGCCCCTGATCGCACCGCGCCTGCCTCCAGGGCGGACGCTGACATGGAAACATGCATACGGTGAACCTGGGGCAGGAGAGGCCGCCCCCAGGCCAGGCGGCTGTGGAGATGGGAGCAAACTGATCGGCTGATCAGAGGCAGTCCGCTCCCCACGACGTCCCTGTCCTCTGAAGTCACCTCACCAGCATCCCAGGACCTGGCTGACCAGGAGAATTAATCCCGGAACCCTGGGTTAGCAGAGGCCGCCCCCCCGAGGGCAGAAGAGGTGGAGTTCGGAGGAAAATGACCAAGCCGCCGAGGCATCCCCGTTTGCTGCTGTGCAGCCTCTGTCTCCGCCTCTGCTGCCGACCTCTTCCCCTGACCTCACCACGCCCGCTCCCAGGAGCAGGGCGACTTTAAAAGTTTGAGTCCCGTGAACTTGGGGGAGCGGATGCCTCCTCCAGGCAAGGCAGCTAGGGACATGGGAGAATATCCTCTAGCTCGACAGTGGCACCCTATTCCCCAGTCGCTTCCGTCAAACCCCTTCCCCAGAGCACCCATGTCTAGATTGTGCGTCTGTCTGACTACCAGCCTGACGGCCTAGATGTTTCAGAATGGGAGGGGCTAGTCTACGTGTGTGTCTGTCGTTTTACCTAACGGAGGAGCAGCCGGCGAGTAGGTCTCTCTATTGGCCTGCCTATCTATCTATCAATCAAACTATCTATCTATCTATCTATCTATCTATCTATCTATCTATCTATCTATCTATCAAGTGGAGGCATAGCAGGAGCCAAGTGTGACTTTTTACTTGTGTGTCTGTTGGAGGAGGAGGTTAGTTTGTCTATCTACCTATCTACCTATTGGAAGAGAAGGAGGAGGCTAGTGTGTGTGTGTTTGTGCATGTCTGTCTGTCTATGTTTCTGTCTCCCTCTATAATGGATGAGGAGGAGGAGGTTAGGATAGATGGCTGTGTCTAAATGGAGGAAGACGCTAGTGTGTCTGACTGTCTATTTATTTGTCTCTCTGTCTGTCTAATGGAGGAAGCCTCTCAGTATTCGACTCACCTGGAGGGATGGCAATTGCCACCCTGAAGCAACAGAGGGTGGCCCCATTGCAGTCTGAGGGGGACAATGGATGGGAACCCACAGGCTTGCCAGGGCAGCCCGTGCCTGCCGCTTCTGCTCTTTCTATAGCTGCGCGCGCCAAGCCCCAGCCCGACCCCCGCCGCACCCCACCCCACACCCGCTTCACGGGAGCCGGAAAACACAGAGATGTGCACCTCGAGTACCTAGGGTAGCAGAAACCAACCCTAGGACCGGCCAAGGGGGAGATCTGAGCAAATACAGGGGCTCGGTGGGGCAGACCCGCCTCCTCACTGCAGCCCCTTATCACACCGGGCCCGCCTTCGGGGCGAAGGCTGACATGGAAACATGGATACTGTGAACCCGGGGCAGGAGAGCCCGTTTCCAGGCCAGGCCCTTGTGGAGATGGGAGCAACCTGATCGGCTCACCCGATGTAGTCTGCTCCCCTCAACGTCCCTGTACCCAGAGATCACCGCAGCAGCCTCCCAGGACCTGGCTGACAAGGAGAATTAAATCCCGCACACCTGGGGTAGCAGAGGACACCCCGAGGCCAGGAGAGGGGGAGGTGGTAGGAAAATGATCGACTCGCCGAGGCATCCCCCTTAGCTGCTCTGCCGCCTCCATATCTGCCGCTGAACTCCTCCCCTGACCTCAGCACGCCCGCTCCCAAAGCAGGGAGACTTCAAATGTCTGAGTCCGGTGAACTTGGGGGAGCGGATGCCACCCCCAGGCAAGGCAGGGTGGGACATGGGATAAAACGCTATGACTCGCCAGTGGCACTCCTGCCCCTGGTCAACGCTGCTGATCCCTGTCCACAGACCGCACCCCGACGCTAGTGTGTCTGTGTGTCTGACTGCCTGCCTGATTGCCTGCCTAGAGGAGGATGGGAGAGGCTAGCCTATGTGTGTGCCCGTCTGTTTATCTAACGGAGGAGGAGGAGACTTGTATGTCTCTGTATCTTCCTGCCTGCCTATCTATCTATCTATCTATCTATCTATCTATCTATCTATCTACCTACCTACCTACCTAACTACCTATCTATCTAAAGGAGGCATACCTATAGGCTAGTGTGCCTTTTTATGTGTCTGTGTATTGGAGGAGTAGGTTAGTGTGTCTATCTACATAACTTCGAATTTGAGGAAGAGGAGGAGGCTACCGTGTGTGTGTGTGTGTCTGTGTGTCTGTGTGTGCGTGCGGGTCTGTGTATCAATGAAGCGGAAAGTAAAGGGGGGTATTCTACTGTATATTTGTATCAGTCTATGTGTGCATCTAATGGAGGGGGAGTAAGCTAGTATGTCTGTCTCTCTGTCACTGTAACAGATATCTATATATGTACGTTTATCTAATCGAGAAGAAGGAGGCTACAGTGTCTATCTCTCTGTCTCTCAGGGGAGGAGAAGACTAGTGTGTCTGTCTGTCTGTGTGTCTGTGAGTCTGTCTGTATTATTATCTAATGGAGAAGAAGAAGGATTCCAAAGTGTCTGGCTATCTGTCTGTCCCTCTACAGGAGAACAAAGAGGCTAGTGTGTTTATCAGTCAATCTCACTATCTATCTAATGGAGGATGAGGAAGAGTCTATTGCGTTTCTCGATCTATTATCTAATGGAGGAGGAGATTAGTGTGTCTCACTACCTAATTAAGTGAGGAGAAGTAGGACGCCAGTGTGTGTATGTGTGTGTCTGTGGGTGTCTGCCTATGTATGTATGTGTCTACCTATAGAATGCATGAGGAAGAGGAGGTTAGGATATATGGCTGTTTCTAAATGGAGGAAGAGGCTAGTGTGTCTGTCTGTCTATTTCTTTGTCTCTCTGTGTGTCTACTGTAGGAAGAATCCCAGTATTCGTGCCACCTGGGGGGATGGCAACTGCCACCCTGAAGCAGCAGGGGGCGCCCCAACTGCAGGCTGAGGGGGACACTGGATGGAAACCCACAGGCTTGCCTGGGCAGCCCATGCCTCCTGCTTCTGCCCTCTTTGTTTCCGCCCCCGCCCCGCCCACAGGCCACCCCTGCCCGCCTCCCGGGAGCCGGGAAACGCAAAGATGTGCACCTCGTGTACCTAGGGTAGCAGAGATCAACCCTAGAACCGGCCAAGGGGGAGCTCTGAGCAATAACAGGGGCTCGGTGGGGCAGCCCCGACTACTCACTGCAGCCCCTGATCGCACCGCGCCTGCCTCCAGGGCGGACGCTGACATGGAAACATGCATACGGTGAACCTGGGGCAGGAGAGGCCGCCCCCAGGCCAGGCGGCTGTGGAGATGGGAGCAAACTGATCGGCTGATCAGAGGCAGTCCGCTCCCCACGACGTCCCTGTCCTCTGAAGTCACCTCACCAGCATCCCAGGACCTGGCTGACCAGGAGAATTAATCCCGGAACCCTGGGTTAGCAGAGGCCGCCCCCCCGAGGGCAGAAGAGGTGGAGTTCGGAGGAAAATGACCAAGCCGCCGAGGCATCCCCGTTTGCTGCTGTGCAGCCTCTGTCTCCGCCTCTGCTGCCGACCTCTTCCCCTGACCTCACCACGCCCGCTCCCAGGAGCAGGGCGACTTTAAAAGTTTGAGTCCCGTGAACTTGGGGGAGCGGATGCCTCCTCCAGGCAAGGCAGCTAGGGACATGGGAGAATATCCTCTAGCTCGACAGTGGCACCCTATTCCCCAGTCGCTTCCGTCAAACCCCTTCCCCAGAACACCCATGTCTAGATTGTGTGTCTGTCTGACTACCAGCCTGACGGCCTAGATGTTTCAGAATGGGAGGGGCTAGTCTACGTGTGTGTCTGTCGTTTTACCTAACGGAGGAGCAGCCGGCGAGTAGGTCTCTCTATTGGCCTGCCTATCTATCTATCAATCAAACTATCTATCTATCTATCTATCTATCTATCTATCTATCTATCTATCTATCTATCTATCAAGTGGAGGCATAGCAGGAGCCAAGTGTGACTTTTTACTTGTGTGTCTGTTGGAGGAGGAGGTTAGTTTGTCTATCTACCTATCTACCTATTGGAAGAGAAGGAGGAGGCTAGTGTGTGTGTGTTTGTGCATGTCTGTCTCTCTATGTTTCTGTCTCCCTCTATAATGGAGGAGGAGGAGGAGGTTAGGATAGATGGCTGTGTCTAAATGGAGGAAGACGCTAGTGTGTCTGACTGTCTATTTATTTGTCTCTCTGTCTGTCTAATGGAGGAAGCCTCTCAGTATTCGACTCACCTGGAGGGATGGCAATTGCCACCCTGAAGCAACAGAGGGTGGCCCCATTGCAGTCTGAGGGGGACAATGGATGGGAACCCACAGGCTTGCCAGGGCAGCCCGTGCCTGCCGCTTCTGCTCTTTCTATAGCTGCGCGCGCCAAGCCCCAGCCCGACCCCCGCCGCACCCCACCCCACACCCGCTTCACGGGAGCCGGAAAACACAGAGATGTGCACCTCGAGTACCTAGGGTAGCAGAAACCAACCCTAGGACCGGCCAAGGGGGAGATCTGAGCAAATACAGGGGCTCGGTGGGGCAGACCCGCCTCCTCACTGCAGCCCCTTATCACACCGGGCCCGCCTTCGGGGCGAAGGCTGACATGGAAACATGGATACTGTGAACCCGGGGCAGGAGAGCCCGTTTCCAGGCCAGGCCCTTGTGGAGATGGGAGCAACCTGATCGGCTCACCCGATGTAGTCTGCTCCCCTCAACGTCCCTGTACCCAGAGATCACCGCAGCAGCCTCCCAGGACCTGGCTGACAAGGAGAATTAAATCCCGCACACCTGGGGTAGCAGAGGACACCCCGAGGCCAGGAGAGGGGGAGGTGGTAGGAAAATGATCGACTCGCCGAGGCATCCCCCTTAGCTGCTCTGCCGCCTCCATATCTGCCGCTGAACTCCTCCCCTGACCTCAGCACGCCCGCTCCCAAAGCAGGGAGACTTCAAATGTCTGAGTCCGGTGAACTTGGGGGAGCGGATGCCACCCCCAGGCAAGGCAGGGTGGGACATGGGATAAAACGCTATGACTCGCCAGTGGCACTCCTGCCCCTGGTCAACGCTGCTGATCCCTGTCCACAGACCGCACCCCGACGCTAGTGTGTCTGTGTGTCTGACTGCCTGCCTGATTGCCTGCCTAGAGGAGGATGGGAGAGGCTAGCCTATGTGTGTGCCCATCTGTTTATCTAACGGAGGAGGAGGAGACTTGTATGTCTCTGTATCTTCCTGCCTGCCTATCTATCTATCTATCTATCTATCTATCTATCTATCTATCTACCTACCTACCTACCTAACTACCTATCTATCTAAAGGAGGCATACCTATAGGCTAGTGTGCCTTTTTATGTGTCTGTGTATTGGAGGAGTAGGTTAGTGTGTCTATCTACATAACTTCGAATTTGAGGAAGAGGAGGAGGCTACCGTGTGTGTGTGTGTGTCTGTGTGTCTGTGTGTGCGTGCGGGTCTGTGTATCAATGAAGCGGAAAGTAAAGGGGGGTATTCTACTGTATATTTGTATCAGTCTATGTGTGCATCTAATGGAGGGGGAGTAAGCTAGTATGTCTGTCTCTCTGTCACTGTAACAGATATCTATATATGTACGTTTATCTAATCGAGAAGAAGGAGGCTACAGTGTCTATCTCTCTGTCTCTCAGGGGAGGAGAAGACTAGTGTGTCTGTCTGTCTGTGTGTCTGTGAGTCTGTCTGTATTATTATCTAATGGAGAAGAAGAAGGATTCCAAAGTGTCTGGCTATCTGTCTGTCCCTCTACAGGAGAACAAAGAGGCTAGTGTGTTTATCAGTCAATCTCACTATCTATCTAATGGAGGATGAGGAAGAGTCTATTGCGTTTCTCGATCTATTATCTAATGGAGGAGGAGATTAGTGTGTCTCACTACCTAATTAAGTGAGGAGAAGTAGGACGCCAGTGTGTGTATGTGTGTGTCTGTGGGTGTCTGCCTATGTATGTATGTGTCTACCTATAGAATGCATGAGGAAGAGGAGGTTAGGATATATGGCTGTTTCTAAATGGAGGAAGAGGCTAGTGTGTCTGTCTGTCTATTTCTTTGTCTCTCTGTGTGTCTACTGTAGGAAGAATCCCAGTATTCGTGCCACCTGGGGGGATGGCAACTGCCACCCTGAAGCAGCAGGGGGCGCCCCAACTGCAGGCTGAGGGGGACACTGGATGGAAACCCACAGGCTTGCCTGGGCAGCCCATGCCTCCTGCTTCTGCCCTCTTTGTTTCCGCCCCCGCCCCGCCCCCGCCCCGCCCACAGGCCACCCCTGCCCGCCTCCCGGGAGCCGGGAAACGCAAAGATGTGCACCTCGTGTACCTAGGGTAGCAGAGATCAACCCTAGAACCGGCCAAGGGGGAGCTCTGAGCAATAACAGGGGCTCGGTGGGGCAGCCCCGACTACTCACTGCAGCCCCTGATCGCACCGCGCCTGCCTCCAGGGCGGACGCTGACATGGAAACATGCATACGGTGAACCTGGGGCAGGAGAGGCCGCCCCCAGGCCAGGCGGCTGTGGAGATGGGAGCAAACTGATCGGCTGATCAGAGGCAGTCCGCTCCCCACGACGTCCCTGTCCTCTGAAGTCACCTCACCAGCATCCCAGGACCTGGCTGACCAGGAGAATTAATCCCGGAACCCTGGGTTAGCAGAGGCCGCCCCCCCACGAGGGCAGAAGAGGTGGAGTTCGGAGGAAAATGACCAAGCCGCCGAGGCATCCCCGTTTGCTGCTGTGCAGCCTCTGTCTCCGCCTCTGCTGCCGACCTCTTCCCCTGACCTCACCACGCCCGCTCCCAGGAGCAGGGCGACTTTAAAAGTTTGAGTCCCGTGAACTTGGGGGAGCGGATGCCTCCTCCAGGCAAGGCAGCTAGGGACATGGGAGAATATCCTCTAGCTCGACAGTGGCACCCTATTCCCCAGTCGCTTCCGTCAAACCCCTTCCCCAGAGCACCCATGTCTAGATTGTGCGTCTGTCTGACTACCAGCCTGACGGCCTAGATGTTTCAGAATGGGAGGGGCTAGTCTACGTGTGTGTCTGTCGTTTTACCTAACGGAGGAGCAGCCGGCGAGTAGGTCTCTCTATTGGCCTGCCTATCTATCTATCAATCAAACTATCTATCTATCTATCTATCTATCTATCTATCTATCTATCTATCTATCTATCAAGTGGAGGCATAGCAGGAGCCAAGTGTGACTTTTTACTTGTGTGTCTGTTGGAGGAGGAGGTTAGTTTGTCTATCTACCTATCTACCTATTGGAAGAGAAGGAGGAGGCTAGTGTGTGTGTGTTTGTGCATGTCTGTCTGTCTATGTTTCTGTCTCCCTCTATAATGGATGAGGAGGAGGAGGTTAGGATAGATGGCTGTGTCTAAATGGAGGAAGACGCTAGTGTGTCTGACTGTCTATTTATTTGTCTCTCTGTCTGTCTAATGGAGGAAGCCTCTCAGTATTCGACTCACCTGGAGGGATGGCAATTGCCACCCTGAAGCAACAGAGGGTGGCCCCATTGCAGTCTGAGGGGGACAATGGATGGGAACCCACAGGCTTGCCAGGGCAGCCCGTGCCTGCCGCTTCTGCTCTTTCTATAGCTGCGCGCGCCAAGCCCCAGCCCGACCCCCGCCGCACCCCACCCCACACCCGCTTCACGGGAGCCGGAAAACACAGAGATGTGCACCTCGAGTACCTAGGGTAGCAGAAACCAACCCTAGGACCGGCCAAGGGGGAGATCTGAGCAAATACAGGGGCTCGGTGGGGCAGACCCGCCTCCTCACTGCAGCCCCTTATCACACCGGGCCCGCCTTCGGGGCGAAGGCTGACATGGAAACATGGATACTGTGAACCCGGGGCAGGAGAGCCCGTTTCCAGGCCAGGCCCTTGTGGAGATGGGAGCAACCTGATCGGCTCACCCGATGTAGTCTGCTCCCCTCAACGTCCCTGTACCCAGAGATCACCGCAGCAGCCTCCCAGGACCTGGCTGACAAGGAGAATTAAATCCCGCACACCTGGGGTAGCAGAGGACACCCCGAGGCCAGGAGAGGGGGAGGTGGTAGGAAAATGATCGACTCGCCGAGGCATCCCCCTTAGCTGCTCTGCCGCCTCCATATCTGCCGCTGAACTCCTCCCCTGACCTCAGCACGCCCGCTCCCAAAGCAGGGAGACTTCAAATGTCTGAGTCCGGTGAACTTGGGGGAGCGGATGCCACCCCCAGGCAAGGCAGGGTGGGACATGGGATAAAACGCTATGACTCGCCAGTGGCACTCCTGCCCCTGGTCAACGCTGCTGATCCCTGTCCACAGACCGCACCCCGACGCTAGTGTGTCTGTCTGTCTGACTGCCTGCCTGATTGCCTGCCTAGAGGAGGATGGGAGAGGCTAGCCTATGTGTGTGCCCGTCTGTTTATCTAACGGAGGAGGAGGAGACTTGTATGTCTCTGTATCTTCCTGCCTGCCTATCTATCTATCTATCTATCTATCTATCTATCTATCTATCTACCTACCTACCTACCTACCTACCTAACTACCTATCTATCTAAAGAGGCATACCTATAGGCTAGTGTGCCTTTTTATGTGTCTGTGTATTGGAGGAGTAGGTTAGTGTGTCTATCTACATAACTTCGAATTTGAGGAAGAGGAGGAGGCTACCGTGTGTGTGTGTGTGTCTGTGTGTCTGTGTGTGCGTGCGGGTCTGTGTATCAATGAAGCGGAAAGTAAAGGGGGGTATTCTACTGTATATTTGTATCAGTCTATGTGTGCATCTAATGGAGGGGGAGTAAGCTAGTATGTCTGTCTCTCTGTCACTGTAACAGATATCTATATATGTACGTTTATCTAATCGAGAAGAAGGAGGCTACAGTGTCTATCTCTCTGTCTCTCAGGGGAGGAGAAGACTAGTGTGTCTGTCTGTCTGTGTGTCTGTGAGTCTGTCTGTATTATTATCTAATGGAGAAGAAGAAGGATTCCAAAGTGTCTGGCTATCTGTCTGTCCCTCTACAGGAGAACAAAGAGGCTAGTGTGTTTATCAGTCAATCTCACTATCTATCTAATGGAGGATGAGGAAGAGTCTATTGCGTTTCTCGATCTATTATCTAATGGAGGAGGAGATTAGTGTGTCTCACTACCTAATTAAGTGAGGAGAAGTAGGACGCCAGTGTGTGTATGTGTGTGTCTGTGGGTGTCTGCCTATGTATGTATGTGTCTACCTATAGAATGCATGAGGAAGAGGAGGTTAGGATATATGGCTGTTTCTAAATGGAGGAAGAGGCTAGTGTGTCTGTCTGTCTATTTCTTTGTCTCTCTGTGTGTCTACTGTAGGAAGAATCCCAGTATTCGTGCCACCTGGGGGGATGGCAACTGCCACCCTGAAGCAGCAGGGGGCGCCCCAACTGCAGGCTGAGGGGGACACTGGATGGAAACCCACAGGCTTGCCTGGGCAGCCCATGCCTCCTGCTTCTGCCCTCTTTGTTTCCGCCCCCGCCCCGCCCACAGGCCACCCCTGCCCGCCTCCCGGGAGCCGGGAAACGCAAAGATGTGCACCTCGTGTACCTAGGGTAGCAGAGATCAACCCTAGAACCGGCCAAGGGGGAGCTCTGAGCAATAACAGGGGCTCGGTGGGGCAGCCCCGACTACTCACTGCAGCCCCTGATCGCACCGCGCCTGCCTCCAGGGCGGACGCTGACATGGAAACATGCATACGGTGAACCTGGGGCAGGAGAGGCCGCCCCCAGGCCAGGCGGCTGTGGAGATGGGAGCAAACTGATCGGCTGATCAGAGGCAGTCCGCTCCCCACGACGTCCCTGTCCTCTGAAGTCACCTCACCAGCATCCCAGGACCTGGCTGACCAGGAGAATTAATCCCGGAACCCTGGGTTAGCAGAGGCCGCCCCCCCGAGGGCAGAAGAGGTGGAGTTCGGAGGAAAATGACCAAGCCGCCGAGGCATCCCCGTTTGCTGCTGTGCAGCCTCTGTCTCCGCCTCTGCTGCCGACCTCTTCCCCTGACCTCACCACGCCCGCTCCCAGGAGCAGGGCGACTTTAAAAGTTTGAGTCCCGTGAACTTGGGGGAGCGGATGCCTCCTCCAGGCAAGGCAGCTAGGGACATGGGAGAATATCCTCTAGCTCGACAGTGGCACCCTATTCCCCAGTCGCTTCCGTCAAACCCCTTCCCCAGAACACCCATGTCTAGATTGTGTGTCTGTCTGACTACCAGCCTGACGGCCTAGATGTTTCAGAATGGGAGGGGCTAGTCTACGTGTGTGTCTGTCGTTTTACCTAACGGAGGAGCAGCCGGCGAGTAGGTCTCTCTATTGGCCTGCCTATCTATCTATCAATCAAACTATCTATCTATCTATCTATCTATCTATCTATCTATCTATCTATCTATCTATCAAGTGGAGGCATAGCAGGAGCCAAGTGTGACTTTTTACTTGTGTGTCTGTTGGAGGAGGAGGTTAGTTTGTCTATCTACCTATCTACCTATTGGAAGAGAAGGAGGAGGCTAGTGTGTGTGTGTTTGTGCATGTCTGTCTCTCTATGTTTCTGTCTCCCTCTATAATGGAG
Organism: Vicugna pacos; assembly: GCF_048564905.1. NCBI lineage: Eukaryota > Metazoa > Chordata > Mammalia > Artiodactyla > Camelidae > Vicugna > Vicugna pacos. The sequence continues at coordinate 331,655 of NC_133003.1, read as the reverse complement.
GAGGAGGAGGAGGTTAGGATAGATGGCTGTGTCTAAATGGAGGAAGACGCTAGTGTGTCTGACTGTCTATTTATTTGTCTCTCTGTCTGTCTAATGGAGGAAGCCTCTCAGTATTCGACTCACCTGGAGGGATGGCAATTGCCACCCTGAAGCAACAGAGGGTGGCCCCATTGCAGTCTGAGGGGGACAATGGATGGGAACCCACAGGCTTGCCAGGGCAGCCCGTGCCTGCCGCTTCTGCTCTTTCTATAGCTGCGCGCGCCAAGCCCCAGCCCGACCCCCGCCGCACCCCACCCCACACCCGCTTCACGGGAGCCGGAAAACACAGAGATGTGCACCTCGAGTACCTAGGGTAGCAGAAACCAACCCTAGGACCGGCCAAGGGGGAGATCTGAGCAAATACAGGGGCTCGGTGGGGCAGACCCGCCTCCTCACTGCAGCCCCTTATCACACCGGGCCCGCCTTCGGGGCGAAGGCTGACATGGAAACATGGATACTGTGAACCCGGGGCAGGAGAGCCCGTTTCCAGGCCAGGCCCTTGTGGAGATGGGAGCAACCTGATCGGCTCACCCGATGTAGTCTGCTCCCCTCAACGTCCCTGTACCCAGAGATCACCGCAGCAGCCTCCCAGGACCTGGCTGACAAGGAGAATTAAATCCCGCACACCTGGGGTAGCAGAGGACACCCCGAGGCCAGGAGAGGGGGAGGTGGTAGGAAAATGATCGACTCGCCGAGGCATCCCCCTTAGCTGCTCTGCCGCCTCCATATCTGCCGCTGAACTCCTCCCCTGACCTCAGCACGCCCGCTCCCAAAGCAGGGAGACTTCAAATGTCTGAGTCCGGTGAACTTGGGGGAGCGGATGCCACCCCCAGGCAAGGCAGGGTGGGACATGGGATAAAACGCTATGACTCGCCAGTGGCACTCCTGCCCCTGGTCAACGCTGCTGATCCCTGTCCACAGACCGCACCCCGACGCTAGTGTGTCTGTGTGTCTGACTGCCTGCCTGATTGCCTGCCTAGAGGAGGATGGGAGAGGCTAGCCTATGTGTGTGCCCATCTGTTTATCTAACGGAGGAGGAGGAGACTTGTATGTCTCTGTATCTTCCTGCCTGCCTATCTATCTATCTATCTATCTATCTATCTATCTATCTATCTACCTACCTACCTACCTAACTACCTATCTATCTAAAGGAGGCATACCTATAGGCTAGTGTGCCTTTTTATGTGTCTGTGTATTGGAGGAGTAGGTTAGTGTGTCTATCTACATAACTTCGAATTTGAGGAAGAGGAGGAGGCTACCGTGTGTGTGTGTGTGTCTGTGTGTCTGTGTGTGCGTGCGGGTCTGTGTATCAATGAAGCGGAAAGTAAAGGGGGGTATTCTACTGTATATTTGTATCAGTCTATGTGTGCATCTAATGGAGGGGGAGTAAGCTAGTATGTCTGTCTCTCTGTCACTGTAACAGATATCTATATATGTACGTTTATCTAATCGAGAAGAAGGAGGCTACAGTGTCTATCTCTCTGTCTCTCAGGGGAGGAGAAGACTAGTGTGTCTGTCTGTCTGTGTGTCTGTGAGTCTGTCTGTATTATTATCTAATGGAGAAGAAGAAGGATTCCAAAGTGTCTGGCTATCTGTCTGTCCCTCTACAGGAGAACAAAGAGGCTAGTGTGTTTATCAGTCAATCTCACTATCTATCTAATGGAGGATGAGGAAGAGTCTATTGCGTTTCTCGATCTATTATCTAATGGAGGAGGAGATTAGTGTGTCTCACTACCTAATTAAGTGAGGAGAAGTAGGACGCCAGTGTGTGTATGTGTGTGTCTGTGGGTGTCTGCCTATGTATGTATGTGTCTACCTATAGAATGCATGAGGAAGAGGAGGTTAGGATATATGGCTGTTTCTAAATGGAGGAAGAGGCTAGTGTGTCTGTCTGTCTATTTCTTTGTCTCTCTGTGTGTCTACTGTAGGAAGAATCCCAGTATTCGTGCCACCTGGGGGGATGGCAACTGCCACCCTGAAGCAGCAGGGGGCGCCCCAACTGCAGGCTGAGGGGGACACTGGATGGAAACCCACAGGCTTGCCTGGGCAGCCCATGCCTCCTGCTTCTGCCCTCTTTGTTTCCGCCCCCGCCCCGCCCACAGGCCACCCCTGCCCGCCTCCCGGGAGCCGGGAAACGCAAAGATGTGCAGCTCGTGTACCTAGGGTAGCAGAGATCAACCCTAGAACCGGCCAAGGGGGAGCTCTGAGCAATAACAGGGGCTCGGTGGGGCAGCCCCGACTACTCACTGCAGCCCCTGATCGCACCGCGCCTGCCTCCAGGGCGGACGCTGACATGGAAACATGCATACGGTGAACCTGGGGCAGGAGAGGCCGCCCCCAGGCCAGGCGGCTGTGGAGATGGGAGCAAACTGATCGGCTGATCAGAGGCAGTCCGCTCCCCACGACGTCCCTGTCCTCTGAAGTCACCTCACCAGCATCCCAGGACCTGGCTGACCAGGAGAATTAATCCCGGAACCCTGGGTTAGCAGAGGCCGCCCCCCCGAGGGCAGAAGAGGTGGAGTTCGGAGGAAAATGACCAAGCCGCCGAGGCATCCCCGTTTGCTGCTGTGCAGCCTCTGTCTCCGCCTCTGCTGCCGACCTCTTCCCCTGACCTCACCACGCCCGCTCCCAGGAGCAGGGCGACTTTAAAAGTTTGAGTCCCGTGAACTTGGGGGAGCGGATGCCTCCTCCAGGCAAGGCAGCTAGGGACATGGGAGAATATCCTCTAGCTCGACAGTGGCACCCTATTCCCCAGTCGCTTCCGTCAAACCCCTTCCCCAGAGCACCCATGTCTAGATTGTGCGTCTGTCTGACTACCAGCCTGACGGCCTAGATGTTTCAGAATGGGAGGGGCTAGTCTACGTGTGTGTCTGTCGTTTTACCTAACGGAGGAGCAGCCGGCGAGTAGGTCTCTCTATTGGCCTGCCTATCTATCTATCAATCAAACTATCTATCTATCTATCTATCTATCTATCTATCTATCTATCTATCTATCTATCTATCAAGTGGAGGCATAGCAGGAGCCAAGTGTGACTTTTTACTTGTGTGTCTGTTGGAGGAGGAGGTTAGTTTGTCTATCTACCTATCTACCTATTGGAAGAGAAGGAGGAGGCTAGTGTGTGTGTGTTTGTGCATGTCTGTCTGTCTATGTTTCTGTCTCCCTCTATAATGGATGAGGAGGAGGAGGTTAGGATAGATGGCTGTGTCTAAATGGAGGAAGACGCTAGTGTGTCTGACTGTCTATTTATTTGTCTCTCTGTCTGTCTAATGGAGGAAGCCTCTCAGTATTCGACTCACCTGGAGGGATGGCAATTGCCACCCTGAAGCAACAGAGGGTGGCCCCATTGCAGTCTGAGGGGGACAATGGATGGGAACCCACAGGCTTGCCAGGGCAGCCCGTGCCTGCCGCTTCTGCTCTTTCTATAGCTGCGCGCGCCAAGCCCCAGCCCGACCCCCGCCGCACCCCACCCCACACCCGCTTCACGGGAGCCGGAAAACACAGAGATGTGCACCTCGAGTACCTAGGGTAGCAGAAACCAACCCTAGGACCGGCCAAGGGGGAGATCTGAGCAAATACAGGGGCTCGGTGGGGCAGACCCGCCTCCTCACTGCAGCCCCTTATCACACCGGGCCCGCCTTCGGGGCGAAGGCTGACATGGAAACATGGATACTGTGAACCCGGGGCAGGAGAGCCCGTTTCCAGGCCAGGCCCTTGTGGAGATGGGAGCAACCTGATCGGCTCACCCGATGTAGTCTGCTCCCCTCAACGTCCCTGTACCCAGAGATCACCGCAGCAGCCTCCCAGGACCTGGCTGACAAGGAGAATTAAATCCCGCACACCTGGGGTAGCAGAGGACACCCCGAGGCCAGGAGAGGGGGAGGTGGTAGGAAAATGATCGACTCGCCGAGGCATCCCCCTTAGCTGCTCTGCCGCCTCCATATCTGCCGCTGAACTCCTCCCCTGACCTCAGCACGCCCGCTCCCAAAGCAGGGAGACTTCAAATGTCTGAGTCCGGTGAACTTGGGGGAGCGGATGCCACCCCCAGGCAAGGCAGGGTGGGACATGGGATAAAACGCTATGACTCGCCAGTGGCACTCCTGCCCCTGGTCAACGCTGCTGATCCCTGTCCACAGACCGCACCCCGACGCTAGTGTGTCTGTCTGTCTGACTGCCTGCCTGATTGCCTGCCTAGAGGAGGATGGGAGAGGCTAGCCTATGTGTGTGCCCGTCTGTTTATCTAACGGAGGAGGAGGAGACTTGTATGTCTCTGTATCTTCCTGCCTGCCTATCTATCTATCTATCTATCTATCTATCTATCTATCTATCTATCTACCTACCTACCTACCTACCTACCTAACTACCTATCTATCTAAAGAGGCATACCTATAGGCTAGTGTGCCTTTTTATGTGTCTGTGTATTGGAGGAGTAGGTTAGTGTGTCTATCTACATAACTTCGAATTTGAGGAAGAGGAGGAGGCTACCGTGTGTGTGTGTGTGTCTGTGTGTCTGTGTGTGCGTGCGGGTCTGTGTATCAATGAAGCGGAAAGTAAAGGGGGGTATTCTACTGTATATTTGTATCAGTCTATGTGTGCATCTAATGGAGGGGGAGTAAGCTAGTATGTCTGTCTCTCTGTCACTGTAACAGATATCTATATATGTACGTTTATCTAATCGAGAAGAAGGAGGCTACAGTGTCTATCTCTCTGTCTCTCAGGGGAGGAGAAGACTAGTGTGTCTGTCTGTCTGTGTGTCTGTGAGTCTGTCTGTATTATTATCTAATGGAGAAGAAGAAGGATTCCAAAGTGTCTGGCTATCTGTCTGTCCCTCTACAGGAGAACAAAGAGGCTAGTGTGTTTATCAGTCAATCTCACTATCTATCTAATGGAGGATGAGGAAGAGTCTATTGCGTTTCTCGATCTATTATCTAATGGAGGAGGAGATTAGTGTGTCTCACTACCTAATTAAGTGAGGAGAAGTAGGACGCCAGTGTGTGTATGTGTGTGTCTGTGGGTGTCTGCCTATGTATGTATGTGTCTACCTATAGAATGCATGAGGAAGAGGAGGTTAGGATATATGGCTGTTTCTAAATGGAGGAAGAGGCTAGTGTGTCTGTCTGTCTATTTCTTTGTCTCTCTGTGTGTCTACTGTAGGAAGAATCCCAGTATTCGTGCCACCTGGGGGGATGGCAACTGCCACCCTGAAGCAGCAGGGGGCGCCCCAACTGCAGGCTGAGGGGGACACTGGATGGAAACCCACAGGCTTGCCTGGGCAGCCCATGCCTCCTGCTTCTGCCCTCTTTGTTTCCGCCCCCGCCCCGCCCACAGGCCACCCCTGCCCGCCTCCCGGGAGCCGGGAAACGCAAAGATGTGCACCTCGTGTACCTAGGGTAGCAGAGATCAACCCTAGAACCGGCCAAGGGGGAGCTCTGAGCAATAACAGGGGCTCGGTGGGGCAGCCCCGACTACTCACTGCAGCCCCTGATCGCACCGCGCCTGCCTCCAGGGCGGACGCTGACATGGAAACATGCATACGGTGAACCTGGGGCAGGAGAGGCCGCCCCCAGGCCAGGCGGCTGTGGAGATGGGAGCAAACTGATCGGCTGATCAGAGGCAGTCCGCTCCCCACGACGTCCCTGTCCTCTGAAGTCACCTCACCAGCATCCCAGGACCTGGCTGACCAGGAGAATTAATCCCGGAACCCTGGGTTAGCAGAGGCCGCCCCCCCGAGGGCAGAAGAGGTGGAGTTCGGAGGAAAATGACCAAGCCGCCGAGGCATCCCCGTTTGCTGCTGTGCAGCCTCTGTCTCCGCCTCTGCTGCCGACCTCTTCCCCTGACCTCACCACGCCCGCTCCCAGGAGCAGGGCGACTTTAAAAGTTTGAGTCCCGTGAACTTGGGGGAGCGGATGCCTCCTCCAGGCAAGGCAGCTAGGGACATGGGAGAATATCCTCTAGCTCGACAGTGGCACCCTATTCCCCAGTCGCTTCCGTCAAACCCCTTCCCCAGAACACCCATGTCTAGATTGTGTGTCTGTCTGACTACCAGCCTGACGGCCTAGATGTTTCAGAATGGGAGGGGCTAGTCTACGTGTGTGTCTGTCGTTTTACCTAACGGAGGAGCAGCCGGCGAGTAGGTCTCTCTATTGGCCTGCCTATCTATCTATCAATCAAACTATCTATCTATCTATCTATCTATCTATCTATCTATCTATCTATCTATCTATCAAGTGGAGGCATAGCAGGAGCCAAGTGTGACTTTTTACTTGTGTGTCTGTTGGAGGAGGAGGTTAGTTTGTCTATCTACCTATCTACCTATTGGAAGAGAAGGAGGAGGCTAGTGTGTGTGTGTTTGTGCATGTCTGTCTCTCTATGTTTCTGTCTCCCTCTATAATGGAGGAGGAGGAGGAGGTTAGGATAGATGGCTGTGTCTAAATGGAGGAAGACGCTAGTGTGTCTGACTGTCTATTTATTTGTCTCTCTGTCTGTCTAATGGAGGAAGCCTCTCAGTATTCGACTCACCTGGAGGGATGGCAATTGCCACCCTGAAGCAACAGAGGGTGGCCCCATTGCAGTCTGAGGGGGACAATGGATGGGAACCCACAGGCTTGCCAGGGCAGCCCGTGCCTGCCGCTTCTGCTCTTTCTATAGCTGCGCGCGCCAAGCCCCAGCCCGACCCCCGCCGCACCCCACCCCACACCCGCTTCACGGGAGCCGGAAAACACAGAGATGTGCACCTCGAGTACCTAGGGTAGCAGAAACCAACCCTAGGACCGGCCAAGGGGGAGATCTGAGCAAATACAGGGGCTCGGTGGGGCAGACCCGCCTCCTCACTGCAGCCCCTTATCACACCGGGCCCGCCTTCGGGGCGAAGGCTGACATGGAAACATGGATACTGTGAACCCGGGGCAGGAGAGCCCGTTTCCAGGCCAGGCCCTTGTGGAGATGGGAGCAACCTGATCGGCTCACCCGATGTAGTCTGCTCCCCTCAACGTCCCTGTACCCAGAGATCACCGCAGCAGCCTCCCAGGACCTGGCTGACAAGGAGAATTAAATCCCGCACACCTGGGGTAGCAGAGGACACCCCGAGGCCAGGAGAGGGGGAGGTGGTAGGAAAATGATCGACTCGCCGAGGCATCCCCCTTAGCTGCTCTGCCGCCTCCATATCTGCCGCTGAACTCCTCCCCTGACCTCAGCACGCCCGCTCCCAAAGCAGGGAGACTTCAAATGTCTGAGTCCGGTGAACTTGGGGGAGCGGATGCCACCCCCAGGCAAGGCAGGGTGGGACATGGGATAAAACGCTATGACTCGCCAGTGGCACTCCTGCCCCTGGTCAACGCTGCTGATCCCTGTCCACAGACCGCACCCCGACGCTAGTGTGTCTGTGTGTCTGACTGCCTGCCTGATTGCCTGCCTAGAGGAGGATGGGAGAGGCTAGCCTATGTGTGTGCCCATCTGTTTATCTAACGGAGGAGGAGGAGACTTGTATGTCTCTGTATCTTCCTGCCTGCCTATCTATCTATCTATCTATCTATCTATCTATCTATCTATCTACCTACCTACCTACCTAACTACCTATCTATCTAAAGGAGGCATACCTATAGGCTAGTGTGCCTTTTTATGTGTCTGTGTATTGGAGGAGTAGGTTAGTGTGTCTATCTACATAACTTCGAATTTGAGGAAGAGGAGGAGGCTACCGTGTGTGTGTGTGTGTCTGTGTGTCTGTGTGTGCGTGCGGGTCTGTGTATCAATGAAGCGGAAAGTAAAGGGGGGTATTCTACTGTATATTTGTATCAGTCTATGTGTGCATCTAATGGAGGGGGAGTAAGCTAGTATGTCTGTCTCTCTGTCACTGTAACAGATATCTATATATGTACGTTTATCTAATCGAGAAGAAGGAGGCTACAGTGTCTATCTCTCTGTCTCTCAGGGGAGGAGAAGACTAGTGTGTCTGTCTGTCTGTGTGTCTGTGAGTCTGTCTGTATTATTATCTAATGGAGAAGAAGAAGGATTCCAAAGTGTCTGGCTATCTGTCTGTCCCTCTACAGGAGAACAAAGAGGCTAGTGTGTTTATCAGTCAATCTCACTATCTATCTAATGGAGGATGAGGAAGAGTCTATTGCGTTTCTCGATCTATTATCTAATGGAGGAGGAGATTAGTGTGTCTCACTACCTAATTAAGTGAGGAGAAGTAGGACGCCAGTGTGTGTATGTGTGTGTCTGTGGGTGTCTGCCTATGTATGTATGTGTCTACCTATAGAATGCATGAGGAAGAGGAGGTTAGGATATATGGCTGTTTCTAAATGGAGGAAGAGGCTAGTGTGTCTGTCTGTCTATTTCTTTGTCTCTCTGTGTGTCTACTGTAGGAAGAATCCCAGTATTCGTGCCACCTGGGGGGATGGCAACTGCCACCCTGAAGCAGCAGGGGGCGCCCCAACTGCAGGCTGAGGGGGACACTGGATGGAAACCCACAGGCTTGCCTGGGCAGCCCATGCCTCCTGCTTCTGCCCTCTTTGTTTCCGCCCCCGCCCCGCCCCCGCCCCGCCCACAGGCCACCCCTGCCCGCCTCCCGGGAGCCGGGAAACGCAAAGATGTGCACCTCGTGTACCTAGGGTAGCAGAGATCAACCCTAGAACCGGCCAAGGGGGAGCTCTGAGCAATAACAGGGGCTCGGTGGGGCAGCCCCGACTACTCACTGCAGCCCCTGATCGCACCGCGCCTGCCTCCAGGGCGGACGCTGACATGGAAACATGCATACGGTGAACCTGGGGCAGGAGAGGCCGCCCCCAGGCCAGGCGGCTGTGGAGATGGGAGCAAACTGATCGGCTGATCAGAGGCAGTCCGCTCCCCACGACGTCCCTGTCCTCTGAAGTCACCTCACCAGCATCCCAGGACCTGGCTGACCAGGAGAATTAATCCCGGAACCCTGGGTTAGCAGAGGCCGCCCCCCCACGAGGGCAGAAGAGGTGGAGTTCGGAGGAAAATGACCAAGCCGCCGAGGCATCCCCGTTTGCTGCTGTGCAGCCTCTGTCTCCGCCTCTGCTGCCGACCTCTTCCCCTGACCTCACCACGCCCGCTCCCAGGAGCAGGGCGACTTTAAAAGTTTGAGTCCCGTGAACTTGGGGGAGCGGATGCCTCCTCCAGGCAAGGCAGCTAGGGACATGGGAGAATATCCTCTAGCTCGACAGTGGCACCCTATTCCCCAGTCGCTTCCGTCAAACCCCTTCCCCAGAGCACCCATGTCTAGATTGTGCGTCTGTCTGACTACCAGCCTGACGGCCTAGATGTTTCAGAATGGGAGGGGCTAGTCTACGTGTGTGTCTGTCGTTTTACCTAACGGAGGAGCAGCCGGCGAGTAGGTCTCTCTATTGGCCTGCCTATCTATCTATCAATCAAACTATCTATCTATCTATCTATCTATCTATCTATCTATCTATCTATCTATCTATCAAGTGGAGGCATAGCAGGAGCCAAGTGTGACTTTTTACTTGTGTGTCTGTTGGAGGAGGAGGTTAGTTTGTCTATCTACCTATCTACCTATTGGAAGAGAAGGAGGAGGCTAGTGTGTGTGTGTTTGTGCATGTCTGTCTGTCTATGTTTCTGTCTCCCTCTATAATGGATGAGGAGGAGGAGGTTAGGATAGATGGCTGTGTCTAAATGGAGGAAGACGCTAGTGTGTCTGACTGTCTATTTATTTGTCTCTCTGTCTGTCTAATGGAGGAAGCCTCTCAGTATTCGACTCACCTGGAGGGATGGCAATTGCCACCCTGAAGCAACAGAGGGTGGCCCCATTGCAGTCTGAGGGGGACAATGGATGGGAACCCACAGGCTTGCCAGGGCAGCCCGTGCCTGCCGCTTCTGCTCTTTCTATAGCTGCGCGCGCCAAGCCCCAGCCCGACCCCCGCCGCACCCCACCCCACACCCGCTTCACGGGAGCCGGAAAACACAGAGATGTGCACCTCGAGTACCTAGGGTAGCAGAAACCAACCCTAGGACCGGCCAAGGGGGAGATCTGAGCAAATACAGGGGCTCGGTGGGGCAGACCCGCCTCCTCACTGCAGCCCCTTATCACACCGGGCCCGCCTTCGGGGCGAAGGCTGACATGGAAACATGGATACTGTGAACCCGGGGCAGGAGAGCCCGTTTCCAGGCCAGGCCCTTGTGGAGATGGGAGCAACCTGATCGGCTCACCCGATGTAGTCTGCTCCCCTCAACGTCCCTGTACCCAGAGATCACCGCAGCAGCCTCCCAGGACCTGGCTGACAAGGAGAATTAAATCCCGCACACCTGGGGTAGCAGAGGACACCCCGAGGCCAGGAGAGGGGGAGGTGGTAGGAAAATGATCGACTCGCCGAGGCATCCCCCTTAGCTGCTCTGCCGCCTCCATATCTGCCGCTGAACTCCTCCCCTGACCTCAGCACGCCCGCTCCCAAAGCAGGGAGACTTCAAATGTCTGAGTCCGGTGAACTTGGGGGAGCGGATGCCACCCCCAGGCAAGGCAGGGTGGGACATGGGATAAAACGCTATGACTCGCCAGTGGCACTCCTGCCCCTGGTCAACGCTGCTGATCCCTGTCCACAGACCGCACCCCGACGCTAGTGTGTCTGTCTGTCTGACTGCCTGCCTGATTGCCTGCCTAGAGGAGGATGGGAGAGGCTAGCCTATGTGTGTGCCCGTCTGTTTATCTAACGGAGGAGGAGGAGACTTGTATGTCTCTGTATCTTCCTGCCTGCCTATCTATCTATCTATCTATCTATCTATCTATCTATCTATCTACCTACCTACCTACCTACCTACCTAACTACCTATCTATCTAAAGAGGCATACCTATAGGCTAGTGTGCCTTTTTATGTGTCTGTGTATTGGAGGAGTAGGTTAGTGTGTCTATCTACATAACTTCGAATTTGAGGAAGAGGAGGAGGCTACCGTGTGTGTGTGTGTGTCTGTGTGTCTGTGTGTGCGTGCGGGTCTGTGTATCAATGAAGCGGAAAGTAAAGGGGGGTATTCTACTGTATATTTGTATCAGTCTATGTGTGCATCTAATGGAGGGGGAGTAAGCTAGTATGTCTGTCTCTCTGTCACTGTAACAGATATCTATATATGTACGTTTATCTAATCGAGAAGAAGGAGGCTACAGTGTCTATCTCTCTGTCTCTCAGGGGAGGAGAAGACTAGTGTGTCTGTCTGTCTGTGTGTCTGTGAGTCTGTCTGTATTATTATCTAATGGAGAAGAAGAAGGATTCCAAAGTGTCTGGCTATCTGTCTGTCCCTCTACAGGAGAACAAAGAGGCTAGTGTGTTTATCAGTCAATCTCACTATCTATCTAATGGAGGATGAGGAAGAGTCTATTGCGTTTCTCGATCTATTATCTAATGGAGGAGGAGATTAGTGTGTCTCACTACCTAATTAAGTGAGGAGAAGTAGGACGCCAGTGTGTGTATGTGTGTGTCTGTGGGTGTCTGCCTATGTATGTATGTGTCTACCTATAGAATGCATGAGGAAGAGGAGGTTAGGATATATGGCTGTTTCTAAATGGAGGAAGAGGCTAGTGTGTCTGTCTGTCTATTTCTTTGTCTCTCTGTGTGTCTACTGTAGGAAGAATCCCAGTATTCGTGCCACCTGGGGGGATGGCAACTGCCACCCTGAAGCAGCAGGGGGCGCCCCAACTGCAGGCTGAGGGGGACACTGGATGGAAACCCACAGGCTTGCCTGGGCAGCCCATGCCTCCTGCTTCTGCCCTCTTTGTTTCCGCCCCCGCCCCGCCCACAGGCCACCCCTGCCCGCCTCCCGGGAGCCGGGAAACGCAAAGATGTGCACCTCGTGTACCTAGGGTAGCAGAGATCAACCCTAGAACCGGCCAAGGGGGAGCTCTGAGCAATAACAGGGGCTCGGTGGGGCAGCCCCGACTACTCACTGCAGCCCCTGATCGCACCGCGCCTGCCTCCAGGGCGGACGCTGACATGGAAACATGCATACGGTGAACCTGGGGCAGGAGAGGCCGCCCCCAGGCCAGGCGGCTGTGGAGATGGGAGCAAACTGATCGGCTGATCAGAGGCAGTCCGCTCCCCACGACGTCCCTGTCCTCTGAAGTCACCTCACCAGCATCCCAGGACCTGGCTGACCAGGAGAATTAATCCCGGAACCCTGGGTTAGCAGAGGCCGCCCCCCCGAGGGCAGAAGAGGTGGAGTTCGGAGGAAAATGACCAAGCCGCCGAGGCATCCCCGTTTGCTGCTGTGCAGCCTCTGTCTCCGCCTCTGCTGCCGACCTCTTCCCCTGACCTCACCACGCCCGCTCCCAGGAGCAGGGCGACTTTAAAAGTTTGAGTCCCGTGAACTTGGGGGAGCGGATGCCTCCTCCAGGCAAGGCAGCTAGGGACATGGGAGAATATCCTCTAGCTCGACAGTGGCACCCTATTCCCCAGTCGCTTCCGTCAAACCCCTTCCCCAGAACACCCATGTCTAGATTGTGTGTCTGTCTGACTACCAGCCTGACGGCCTAGATGTTTCAGAATGGGAGGGGCTAGTCTACGTGTGTGTCTGTCGTTTTACCTAACGGAGGAGCAGCCGGCGAGTAGGTCTCTCTATTGGCCTGCCTATCTATCTATCAATCAAACTATCTATCTATCTATCTATCTATCTATCTATCTATCTATCTATCTATCAAGTGGAGGCATAGCAGGAGCCAAGTGTGACTTTTTACTTGTGTGTCTGTTGGAGGAGGAGGTTAGTTTGTCTATCTACCTATCTACCTATTGGAAGAGAAGGAGGAGGCTAGTGTGTGTGTGTTTGTGCATGTCTGTCTCTCTATGTTTCTGTCTCCCTCTATAATGGAGGAGGAGGAGGAGGTTAGGATAGATGGCTGTGTCTAAATGGAGGAAGACGCTAGTGTGTCTGACTGTCTATTTATTTGTCTCTCTGTCTGTCTAATGGAGGAAGCCTCTCAGTATTCGACTCACCTGGAGGGATGGCAATTGCCACCCTGAAGCAACAGAGGGTGGCCCCATTGCAGTCTGAGGGGGACAATGGATGGGAACCCACAGGCTTGCCAGGGCAGCCCGTGCCTGCCGCTTCTGCTCTTTCTATAGCTGCGCGCGCCAAGCCCCAGCCCGACCCCCGCCGCACCCCACCCCACACCCGCTTCACGGGAGCCGGAAAACACAGAGATGTGCACCTCGAGTACCTAGGGTAGCAGAAACCAACCCTAGGACCGGCCAAGGGGGAGATCTGAGCAAATACAGGGGCTCGGTGGGGCAGACCCGCCTCCTCACTGCAGCCCCTTATCACACCGGGCCCGCCTTCGGGGCGAAGGCTGACATGGAAACATGGATACTGTGAACCCGGGGCAGGAGAGCCCGTTTCCAGGCCAGGCCCTTGTGGAGATGGGAGCAACCTGATCGGCTCACCCGATGTAGTCTGCTCCCCTCAACGTCCCTGTACCCAGAGATCACCGCAGCAGCCTCCCAGGACCTGGCTGACAAGGAGAATTAAATCCCGCACACCTGGGGTAGCAGAGGACACCCCGAGGCCAGGAGAGGGGGAGGTGGTAGGAAAATGATCGACTCGCCGAGGCATCCCCCTTAGCTGCTCTGCCGCCTCCATATCTGCCGCTGAACTCCTCCCCTGACCTCAGCACGCCCGCTCCCAAAGCAGGGAGACTTCAAATGTCTGAGTCCGGTGAACTTGGGGGAGCGGATGCCACCCCCAGGCAAGGCAGGGTGGGACATGGGATAAAACGCTATGACTCGCCAGTGGCACTCCTGCCCCTGGTCAACGCTGCTGATCCCTGTCCACAGACCGCACCCCGACGCTAGTGTGTCTGTGTGTCTGACTGCCTGCCTGATTGCCTGCCTAGAGGAGGATGGGAGAGGCTAGCCTATGTGTGTGCCCATCTGTTTATCTAACGGAGGAGGAGGAGACTTGTATGTCTCTGTATCTTCCTGCCTGCCTATCTATCTATCTATCTATCTATCTATCTATCTATCTACCTACCTACCTACCTAACTACCTATCTATCTAAAGGAGGCATACCTATAGGCTAGTGTGCCTTTTTATGTGTCTGTGTATTGGAGGAGTAGGTTAGTGTGTCTATCTACATAACTTCGAATTTGAGGAAGAGGAGGAGGCTACCGTGTGTGTGTGTGTGTCTGTGTGTCTGTGTGTGCGTGCGGGTCTGTGTATCAATGAAGCGGAAAGTAAAGGGGGGTATTCTACTGTATATTTGTATCAGTCTATGTGTGCATCTAATGGAGGGGGAGTAAGCTAGTATGTCTGTCTCTCTGTCACTGTAACAGATATCTATATATGTACGTTTATCTAATCGAGAAGAAGGAGGCTACAGTGTCTATCTCTCTGTCTCTCAGGGGAGGAGAAGACTAGTGTGTCTGTCTGTCTGTGTGTCTGTGAGTCTGTCTGTATTATTATCTAATGGAGAAGAAGAAGGATTCCAAAGTGTCTGGCTATCTGTCTGTCCCTCTACAGGAGAACAAAGAGGCTAGTGTGTTTATCAGTCAATCTCACTATCTATCTAATGGAGGATGAGGAAGAGTCTATTGCGTTTCTCGATCTATTATCTAATGGAGGAGGAGATTAGTGTGTCTCACTACCTAATTAAGTGAGGAGAAGTAGGACGCCAGTGTGTGTATGTGTGTGTCTGTGGGTGTCTGCCTATGTATGTATGTGTCTACCTATAGAATGCATGAGGAAGAGGAGGTTAGGATATATGGCTGTTTCTAAATGGAGGAAGAGGCTAGTGTGTCTGTCTGTCTATTTCTTTGTCTCTCTGTGTGTCTACTGTAGGAAGAATCCCAGTATTCGTGCCACCTGGGGGGATGGCAACTGCCACCCTGAAGCAGCAGGGGGCGCCCCAACTGCAGGCTGAGGGGGACACTGGATGGAAACCCACAGGCTTGCCTGGGCAGCCCATGCCTCCTGCTTCTGCCCTCTTTGTTTCCGCCCCCGCCCCGCCCCCGCCCCGCCCACAGGCCACCCCTGCCCGCCTCCCGGGAGCCGGGAAACGCAAAGATGTGCACCTCGTGTACCTAGGGTAGCAGAGATCAACCCTAGAACCGGCCAAGGGGGAGCTCTGAGCAATAACAGGGGCTCGGTGGGGCAGCCCCGACTACTCACTGCAGCCCCTGATCGCACCGCGCCTGCCTCCAGGGCGGACGCTGACATGGAAACATGCATACGGTGAACCTGGGGCAGGAGAGGCCGCCCCCAGGCCAGGCGGCTGTGGAGATGGGAGCAAACTGATCGGCTGATCAGAGGCAGTCCGCTCCCCACGACGTCCCTGTCCTCTGAAGTCACCTCACCAGCATCCCAGGACCTGGCTGACCAGGAGAATTAATCCCGGAACCCTGGGTTAGCAGAGGCCGCCCCCCCACGAGGGCAGAAGAGGTGGAGTTCGGAGGAAAATGACCAAGCCGCCGAGGCATCCCCGTTTGCTGCTGTGCAGCCTCTGTCTCCGCCTCTGCTGCCGACCTCTTCCCCTGACCTCACCACGCCCGCTCCCAGGAGCAGGGCGACTTTAAAAGTTTGAGTCCCGTGAACTTGGGGGAGCGGATGCCTCCTCCAGGCAAGGCAGCTAGGGACATGGGAGAATATCCTCTAGCTCGACAGTGGCACCCTATTCCCCAGTCGCTTCCGTCAAACCCCTTCCCCAGAGCACCCATGTCTAGATTGTGCGTCTGTCTGACTACCAGCCTGACGGCCTAGATGTTTCAGAATGGGAGGGGCTAGTCTACGTGTGTGTCTGTCGTTTTACCTAACGGAGGAGCAGCCGGCGAGTAGGTCTCTCTATTGGCCTGCCTATCTATCTATCAATCAAACTATCTATCTATCTATCTATCTATCTATCTATCTATCTATCTATCTATCTATCAAGTGGAGGCATAGCAGGAGCCAAGTGTGACTTTTTACTTGTGTGTCTGTTGGAGGAGGAGGTTAGTTTGTCTATCTACCTATCTACCTATTGGAAGAGAAGGAGGAGGCTAGTGTGTGTGTGTTTGTGCATGTCTGTCTGTCTATGTTTCTGTCTCCCTCTATAATGGATGAGGAGGAGGAGGTTAGGATAGATGGCTGTGTCTAAATGGAGGAAGACGCTAGTGTGTCTGACTGTCTATTTATTTGTCTCTCTGTCTGTCTAATGGAGGAAGCCTCTCAGTATTCGACTCACCTGGAGGGATGGCAATTGCCACCCTGAAGCAACAGAGGGTGGCCCCATTGCAGTCTGAGGGGGACAATGGATGGGAACCCACAGGCTTGCCAGGGCAGCCCGTGCCTGCCGCTTCTGCTCTTTCTATAGCTGCGCGCGCCAAGCCCCAGCCCGACCCCCGCCGCACCCCACCCCACACCCGCTTCACGGGAGCCGGAAAACACAGAGATGTGCACCTCGAGTACCTAGGGTAGCAGAAACCAACCCTAGGACCGGCCAAGGGGGAGATCTGAGCAAATACAGGGGCTCGGTGGGGCAGACCCGCCTCCTCACTGCAGCCCCTTATCACACCGGGCCCGCCTTCGGGGCGAAGGCTGACATGGAAACATGGATACTGTGAACCCGGGGCAGGAGAGCCCGTTTCCAGGCCAGGCCCTTGTGGAGATGGGAGCAACCTGATCGGCTCACCCGATGTAGTCTGCTCCCCTCAACGTCCCTGTACCCAGAGATCACCGCAGCAGCCTCCCAGGACCTGGCTGACAAGGAGAATTAAATCCCGCACACCTGGGGTAGCAGAGGACACCCCGAGGCCAGGAGAGGGGGAGGTGGTAGGAAAATGATCGACTCGCCGAGGCATCCCCCTTAGCTGCTCTGCCGCCTCCATATCTGCCGCTGAACTCCTCCCCTGACCTCAGCACGCCCGCTCCCAAAGCAGGGAGACTTCAAATGTCTGAGTCCGGTGAACTTGGGGGAGCGGATGCCACCCCCAGGCAAGGCAGGGTGGGACATGGGATAAAACGCTATGACTCGCCAGTGGCACTCCTGCCCCTGGTCAACGCTGCTGATCCCTGTCCACAGACCGCACCCCGACGCTAGTGTGTCTGTGTGTCTGACTGCCTGCCTGATTGCCTGCCTAGAGGAGGATGGGAGAGGCTAGCCTATGTGTGTGCCCGTCTGTTTATCTAACGGAGGAGGAGGAGACTTGTATGTCTCTGTATCTTCCTGCCTGCCTATCTATCTATCTATCTATCTATCTATCTATCTATCTATCTACCTACCTACCTACCTAACTACCTATCTATCTAAAGGAGGCATACCTATAGGCTAGTGTGCCTTTTTATGTGTCTGTGTATTGGAGGAGTAGGTTAGTGTGTCTATCTACATAACTTCGAATTTGAGGAAGAGGAGGAGGCTACCGTGTGTGTGTGTGTGTCTGTGTGTCTGTGTGTGCGTGCGGGTCTGTGTATCAATGAAGCGGAAAGTAAAGGGGGGTATTCTACTGTATATTTGTATCAGTCTATGTGTGCATCTAATGGAGGGGGAGTAAGCTAGTATGTCTGTCTCTCTGTCACTGTAACAGATATCTATATATGTACGTTTATCTAATCGAGAAGAAGGAGGCTACAGTGTCTATCTCTCTGTCTCTCAGGGGAGGAGAAGACTAGTGTGTCTGTCTGTCTGTGTGTCTGTGAGTCTGTCTGTATTATTATCTAATGGAGAAGAAGAAGGATTCCAAAGTGTCTGGCTATCTGTCTGTCCCTCTACAGGAGAACAAAGAGGCTAGTGTGTTTATCAGTCAATCTCACTATCTATCTAATGGAGGATGAGGAAGAGTCTATTGCGTTTCTCGATCTATTATCTAATGGAGGAGGAGATTAGTGTGTCTCACTACCTAATTAAGTGAGGAGAAGTAGGACGCCAGTGTGTGTATGTGTGTGTCTGTGGGTGTCTGCCTATGTATGTATGTGTCTACCTATAGAATGCATGAGGAAGAGGAGCTTAGGATATATGGCTGTTTCTAAATGGAGGAAGAGGCTAGTGTGTCTGTCTGTCTATTTCTTTGTCTCTCTGTGTGTCTACTGTAGGAAGAATCCCAGTATTCGTGCCACCTGGGGGGATGGCAACTGCCACCCTGAAGCAGCAGGGGGCGCCCCAACTGCAGGCTGAGGGGGACACTGGATGGAAACCCACAGGCTTGCCTGGGCAGCCCATGCCTCCTGCTTCTGCCCTCTTTGTTTCCGCCCCCGCCCCGCCCCCGCCCCGCCCACAGGCCACCCCTGCCCGCCTCCCGGGAGCCGGGAAACGCAAAGATGTGCACCTCGTGTACCTAGGGTAGCAGAGATCAACCCTAGAACCGGCCAAGGGGGAGCTCTGAGCAATAACAGGGGCTCGGTGGGGCAGCCCCGACTACTCACTGCAGCCCCTGATCGCACCGCGCCTGCCTCCAGGGCGGACGCTGACATGGAAACATGCATACGGTGAACCTGGGGCAGGAGAGGCCGCCCCCAGGCCAGGCGGCTGTGGAGATGGGAGCAAACTGATCGGCTGATCAGAGGCAGTCCGCTCCCCACGACGTCCCTGTCCTCTGAAGTCACCTCACCAGCATCCCAGGACCTGGCTGACCAGGAGAATTAATCCCGGAACCCTGGGTTAGCAGAGGCCGCCCCCCCACGAGGGCAGAAGAGGTGGAGTTCGGAGGAAAATGACCAAGCCGCCGAGGCATCCCCGTTTGCTGCTGTGCAGCCTCTGTCTCCGCCTCTGCTGCCGACCTCTTCCCCTGACCTCACCACGCCCGCTCCCAGGAGCAGGGCGACTTTAAAAGTTTGAGTCCCGTGAACTTGGGGGAGCGGATGCCTCCTCCAGGCAAGGCAGCTAGGGACATGGGAGAATATCCTCTAGCTCGACAGTGGCACCCTATTCCCCAGTCGCTTCCGTCAAACCCCTTCCCCAGAGCACCCATGTCTAGATTGTGCGTCTGTCTGACTACCAGCCTGACGGCCTAGATGTTTCAGAATGGGAGGGGCTAGTCTACGTGTGTGTCTGTCGTTTTACCTAACGGAGGAGCAGCCGGCGAGTAGGTCTCTCTATTGGCCTGCCTATCTATCTATCAATCAAACTATCTATCTATCTATCTATCTATCTATCTATCTATCTATCTATCTATCTATCAAGTGGAGGCATAGCAGGAGCCAAGTGTGACTTTTTACTTGTGTGTCTGTTGGAGGAGGAGGTTAGTTTGTCTATCTACCTATCTACCTATTGGAAGAGAAGGAGGAGGCTAGTGTGTGTGTGTTTGTGCATGTCTGTCTGTCTATGTTTCTGTCTCCCTCTATAATGGATGAGGAGGAGGAGGTTAGGATAGATGGCTGTGTCTAAATGGAGGAAGACGCTAGTGTGTCTGACTGTCTATTTATTTGTCTCTCTGTCTGTCTAATGGAGGAAGCCTCTCAGTATTCGACTCACCTGGAGGGATGGCAATTGCCACCCTGAAGCAACAGAGGGTGGCCCCATTGCAGTCTGAGGGGGACAATGGATGGGAACCCACAGGCTTGCCAGGGCAGCCCGTGCCTGCCGCTTCTGCTCTTTCTATAGCTGCGCGCGCCAAGCCCCAGCCCGACCCCCGCCGCACCCCACCCCACACCCGCTTCACGGGAGCCGGAAAACACAGAGATGTGCACCTCGAGTACCTAGGGTAGCAGAAACCAACCCTAGGACCGGCCAAGGGGGCGATCTGAGCAAATACAGGGGCTCGGTGGGGCAGACCCGCCTCCTCACTGCAGCCCCTTATCACACCGGGCCCGCCTTCGGGGCGAAGGCTGACATGGAAACATGGATACTGTGAACCCGGGGCAGGAGAGCCCGTTTCCAGGCCAGGCCCTTGTGGAGATGGGAGCAACCTGATCGGCTCACCCGATGTAGTCTGCTCCCCTCAACGTCCCTGTACCCAGAGATCACCGCAGCAGCCTCCCAGGACCTGGCTGACAAGGAGAATTAAATCCCGCACACCTGGGGTAGCAGAGGACACCCCGAGGCCAGGAGAGGGGGAGGTGGTAGGAAAATGATCGACTCGCCGAGGCATCCCCCTTAGCTGCTCTGCCGCCTCCATATCTGCCGCTGAACTCCTCCCCTGACCTCAGCACGCCCGCTCCCAAAGCAGGGAGACTTCAAATGTCTGAGTCCGGTGAACTTGGGGGAGCGGATGCCACCCCCAGGCAAGGCAGGGTGGGACATGGGATAAAACGCTATGACTCGCCAGTGGCACTCCTGCCCCTGGTCAACGCTGCTGATCCCTGTCCACAGACCGCACCCCGACGCTAGTGTGTCTGTCTGTCTGACTGCCTGCCTGATTGCCTGCCTAGAGGAGGATGGGAGAGGCTAGCCTATGTGTGTGCCCATCTGTTTATCTAACGGAGGAGGAGGAGACTTGTATGTCTCTGTATCTTCCTGCCTGCCTATCTATCTATCTATCTATCTATCTATCTATCTATCTATCTACCTACCTACCTACCTAACTACCTATCTATCTAAAGGAGGCATACCTATAGGCTAGTGTGCCTTTTTATGTGTCTGTGTATTGGAGGAGTAGGTTAGTGTGTCTATCTACATAACTTCGAATTTGAGGAAGAGGAGGAGGCTACCGTGTGTGTGTGTGTGTCTGTGTGTCTGTGTGTGCGTGCGGGTCTGTGTATCAATGAAGCGGAAAGTAAAGGGGGGTATTCTACTGTATATTTGTATCAGTCTATGTGTGCATCTAATGGAGGGGGAGTAAGCTAGTATGTCTGTCTCTCTGTCACTGTAACAGATATCTATATATGTACGTTTATCTAATCGAGAAGAAGGAGGCTACAGTGTCTATCTCTCTGTCTCTCAGGGGAGGAGAAGACTAGTGTGTCTGTCTGTCTGTGTGTCTGTGAGTCTGTCTGTATTATTATCTAATGGAGAAGAAGAAGGATTCCAAAGTGTCTGGCTATCTGTCTGTCCCTCTACAGGAGAACAAAGAGGCTAGTGTGTTTATCAGTCAATCTCACTATCTATCTAATGGAGGATGAGGAAGAGTCTATTGCGTTTCTCGATCTATTATCTAATGGAGGAGGAGATTAGTGTGTCTCACTACCTAATTAAGTGAGGAGAAGTAGGACGCCAGTGTGTGTATGTGTGTGTCTGTGGGTGTCTGCCTATGTATGTATGTGTCTACCTATAGAATGCATGAGGAAGAGGAGGTTAGGATATATGGCTGTTTCTAAATGGAGGAAGAGGCTAGTGTGTCTGTCTGTCTATTTCTTTGTCTCTCTGTGTGTCTACTGTAGGAAGAATCCCAGTATTCGTGCCACCTGGGGGGATGGCAACTGCCACCCTGAAGCAGCAGGGGGCGCCCCAACTGCAGGCTGAGGGGGACACTGGATGGAAACCCACAGGCTTGCCTGGGCAGCCCATGCCTCCTGCTTCTGCCCTCTTTGTTTCCGCCCCCGCCCCGCCCCCGCCCCGCCCACAGGCCACCCCTGCCCGCCTCCCGGGAGCCGGGAAACGCAAAGATGTGCAGCTCGTGTACCTAGGGTAGCAGAGATCAACCCTAGAACCGGCCAAGGGGGAGCTCTGAGCAATAACAGGGGCTCGGTGGGGCAGCCCCGACTACTCACTGCAGCCCCTGATCGCACCGCGCCTGCCTCCAGGGCGGACGCTGACATGGAAACATGCATACGGTGAACCTGGGGCAGGAGAGGCCGCCCCCAGGCCAGGCGGCTGTGGAGATGGGAGCAAACTGATCGGCTGATCAGAGGCAGTCCGCTCCCCACGACGTCCCTGTCCTCTGAAGTCACCTCACCAGCATCCCAGGACCTGGCTGACCAGGAGAATTAATCCCGGAACCCTGGGTTAGCAGAGGCCGCCCCCCCCCGAGGGCAGAAGAGGTGGAGTTCGGAGGAAAATGACCAAGCCGCCGAGGCATCCCCGTTTGCTGCTGTGCAGCCTCTGTCTCCGCCTCTGCTGCCGACCTCTTCCCCTGACCTCACCACGCCCGCTCCCAGGAGCAGGGCGACTTTAAAAGTTTGAGTCCCGTGAACTTGGGGGAGCGGATGCCTCCTCCAGGCAAGGCAGCTAGGGACATGGGAGAATATCCTCTAGCTCGACAGTGGCACCCTATTCCCCAGTCGCTTCCGTCAAACCCCTTCCCCAGAACACCCATGTCTAGATTGTGTGTCTGTCTGACTACCAGCCTGACGGCCTAGATGTTTCAGAATGGGAGGGGCTAGTCTACGTGTGTGTCTGTCGTTTTACCTAACGGAGGAGCAGCCGGCGAGTAGGTCTCTCTATTGGCCTGCCTATCTATCTATCAATCAAACTATCTATCTATCTATCTATCTATCTATCTATCTATCTATCTATCAAGTGGAGGCATAGCAGGAGCCAAGTGTGACTTTTTACTTGTGTGTCTGTTGGAGGAGGAGGTTAGTTTGTCTATCTACCTATCTACCTATTGGAAGAGAAGGAGGAGGCTAGTGTGTGTGTGTTTGTGCATGTCTGTCTGTCTATGTTTCTGTCTCCCTCTATAATGGATGAGGAGGAGGAGGTTAGGATAGATGGCTGTGTCTAAATGGAGGAAGACGCTAGTGTGTCTGACTGTCTATTTATTTGTCTCTCTGTCTGTCTAATGGAGGAAGCCTCTCAGTATTCGACTCACCTGGAGGGATGGCAATTGCCACCCTGAAGCAACAGAGGGTGGCCCCATTGCAGTCTGAGGGGGACAATGGATGGGAACCCACAGGCTTGCCAGGGCAGCCCGTGCCTGCCGCTTCTGCTCTTTCTATAGCTGCGCGCGCCAAGCCCCAGCCCGACCCCCGCCGCACCCCACCCCACACCCGCTTCACGGGAGCCGGAAAACACAGAGATGTGCACCTCGAGTACCTAGGGTAGCAGAAACCAACCCTAGGACCGGCCAAGGGGGAGATCTGAGCAAATACAGGGGCTCGGTGGGGCAGACCCGCCTCCTCACTGCAGCCCCTTATCACACCGGGCCCGCCTTCGGGGCGAAGGCTGACATGGAAACATGGATACTGTGAACCCGGGGCAGGAGAGCCCGTTTCCAGGCCAGGCCCTTGTGGAGATGGGAGCAACCTGATCGGCTCACCCGATGTAGTCTGCTCCCCTCAACGTCCCTGTACCCAGAGATCACCGCAGCAGCCTCCCAGGACCTGGCTGACAAGGAGAATTAAATCCCGCACACCTGGGGTAGCAGAGGACACCCCGAGGCCAGGAGAGGGGGAGGTGGTAGGAAAATGATCGACTCGCCGAGGCATCCCCCTTAGCTGCTCTGCCGCCTCCATATCTGCCGCTGAACTCCTCCCCTGACCTCAGCACGCCTGCTCCCAAAGCAGGGAGACTTCAAATGTCTGAGTCCGGTGAACTTGGGGGAGCGGATGCCACCCCCAGGCAAGGCAGGGTGGGACATGGGATAAAACGCTATGACTCGCCAGTGGCACTCCTGCCCCTGGTCAACGCTGCTGATCCCTGTCCACAGACCGCACCCCGACGCTAGTGTGTCTGTGTGTCTGACTGCCTGCCTGATTGCCTGCCTAGAGGAGGATGGGAGAGGCTAGCCTATGTGTGTGCCCGTCTGTTTATCTAACGGAGGAGGAGGAGACTTGTATGTCTCTGTATCTTCCTGCCTGCCTATCTATCTATCTATCTATCTATCTATCTATCTATCTATCTACCTACCTACCTACCTAACTACCTATCTATCTAAAGGAGGCATACCTATAGGCTAGTGTGCCTTTTTATGTGTCTGTGTATTGGAGGAGTAGGTTAGTGTGTCTATCTACATAACTTCGAATTTGAGGAAGAGGAGGAGGCTACCGTGTGTGTGTGTGTGTCTGTGTGTCTGTGTGTGCGTGCGGGTCTGTGTATCAATGAAGCGGAAAGTAAAGGGGGGTATTCTACTGTATATTTGTATCAGTCTATGTGTGCATCTAATGGAGGGGGAGTAAGCTAGTATGTCTGTCTCTCTGTCACTGTAACAGATATCTATATATGTACGTTTATCTAATCGAGAAGAAGGAGGCTACAGTGTCTATCTCTCTGTCTCTCAGGGGAGGAGAAGACTAGTGTGTCTGTCTGTCTGTGTGTCTGTGAGTCTGTCTGTATTATTATCTAATGGAGAAGAAGAAGGATTCCAAAGTGTCTGGCTATCTGTCTGTCCCTCTACAGGAGAACAAAGAGGCTAGTGTGTTTATCAGTCAATCTCACTATCTATCTAATGGAGGATGAGGAAGAGTCTATTGCGTTTCTCGATCTATTATCTAATGGAGGAGGAGATTAGTGTGTCTCACTACCTAATTAAGTGAGGAGAAGTAGGACGCCAGTGTGTGTATGTGTGTGTCTGTGGGTGTCTGCCTATGTATGTATGTGTCTACCTATAGAATGCATGAGGAAGAGGAGGTTAGGATATATGGCTGTTTCTAAATGGAGGAAGAGGCTAGTGTGTCTGTCTGTCTATTTCTTTGTCTCTCTGTGTGTCTACTGTAGGAAGAATCCCAGTATTCGTGCCACCTGGGGGGATGGCAACTGCCACCCTGAAGCAGCAGGGGGCGCCCCAACTGCAGGCTGAGGGGGACACTGGATGGAAACCCACAGGCTTGCCTGGGCAGCCCATGCCTCCTGCTTCTGCCCTCTTTGTTTCCGCCCCCGCCCCGCCCACAGGCCACCCCTGCCCGCCTCCCGGGAGCCGGGAAACGCAAAGATGTGCAGCTCGTGTACCTAGGGTAGCAGAGATCAACCCTAGAACCGGCCAAGGGGGAGCTCTGAGCAATAACAGGGGCTCGGTGGGGCAGCCCCGACTACTCACTGCAGCCCCTGATCGCACCGCGCCTGCCTCCAGGGCGGACGCTGACATGGAAACATGCATACGGTGAACCTGGGGCAGGAGAGGCCGCCCCCAGGCCAGGCGGCTGTGGAGATGGGAGCAAACTGATCGGCTGATCAGAGGCAGTCCGCTCCCCACGACGTCCCTGTCCTCTGAAGTCACCTCACCAGCATCCCAGGACCTGGCTGACCAGGAGAATTAATCCCGGAACCCTGGGTTAGCAGAGGCCGCCCCCCCGAGGGCAGAAGAGGTGGAGTTCGGAGGAAAATGACCAAGCCGCCGAGGCATCCCCGTTTGCTGCTGTGCAGCCTCTGTCTCCGCCTCTGCTGCCGACCTCTTCCCCTGACCTCACCACGCCCGCTCCCAGGAGCAGGGCGACTTTAAAAGTTTGAGTCCCGTGAACTTGGGGGAGCGGATGCCTCCTCCAGGCAAGGCAGCTAGGGACATGGGAGAATATCCTCTAGCTCGACAGTGGCACCCTATTCCCCAGTCGCTTCCGTCAAACCCCTTCCCCAGAACACCCATGTCTAGATTGTGTGTCTGTCTGACTACCAGCCTGACGGCCTAGATGTTTCAGAATGGGAGGGGCTAGTCTACGTGTGTGTCTGTCGTTTTACCTAACGGAGGAGCAGCCGGCGAGTAGGTCTCTCTATTGGCCTGCCTATCTATCTATCAATCAAACTATCTATCTATCTATCTATCTATCTATCTATCTATCTATCTATCTATCAAGTGGAGGCATAGCAGGAGCCAAGTGTGACTTTTTACTTGTGTGTCTGTTGGAGGAGGAGGTTAGTTTGTCTATCTACCTATCTACCTATTGGAAGAGAAGGAGGAGGCTAGTGTGTGTGTGTTTGTGCATGTCTGTCTGTCTATGTTTCTGTCTCCCTCTATAATGGATGAGGAGGAGGAGGTTAGGATAGATGGCTGTGTCTAAATGGAGGAAGACGCTAGTGTGTCTGACTGTCTATTTATTTGTCTCTCTGTCTGTCTAATGGAGGAAGCCTCTCAGTATTCGACTCACCTGGAGGGATGGCAATTGCCACCCTGAAGCAACAGAGGGTGGCCCCATTGCAGTCTGAGGGGGACAATGGATGGGAACCCACAGGCTTGCCAGGGCAGCCCGTGCCTGCCGCTTCTGCTCTTTCTATAGCTGCGCGCGCCAAGCCCCAGCCCGACCCCCGCCGCACCCCACCCCACACCCGCTTCACGGGAGCCGGAAAACACAGAGATGTGCACCTCGAGTACCTAGGGTAGCAGAAACCAACCCTAGGACCGGCCAAGGGGGAGATCTGAGCAAATACAGGGGCTCGGTGGGGCAGACCCGCCTCCTCACTGCAGCCCCTTATCACACCGGGCCCGCCTTCGGGGCGAAGGCTGACATGGAAACATGGATACTGTGAACCCGGGGCAGGAGAGCCCGTTTCCAGGCCAGGCCCTTGTGGAGATGGGAGCAACCTGATCGGCTCACCCGATGTAGTCTGCTCCCCTCAACGTCCCTGTACCCAGAGATCACCGCAGCAGCCTCCCAGGACCTGGCTGACAAGGAGAATTAAATCCCGCACACCTGGGGCAGCAGAGGACACCCCGAGGCCAGGAGAGGGGGAGGTGGTAGGAAAATGATCGACTCGCCGAGGCATCCCCCTTAGCTGCTCTGCCGCCTCCATATCTGCCGCTGAACTCCTCCCCTGACCTCAGCACGCCCGCTCCCAAAGCAGGGAGACTTCAAATGTCTGAGTCCGGTGAACTTGGGGGAGCGGATGCCACCCCCAGGCAAGGCAGGGTGGGACATGGGATAAAACGCTATGACTCGCCAGTGGCACTCCTGCCCCTGGTCAACGCTGCTGATCCCTGTCCACAGACCGCACCCCGACGCTAGTGTGTCTGTGTGTCTGACTGCCTGCCTGATTGCCTGCCTAGAGGAGGATGGGAGAGGCTAGCCTATGTGTGTGCCCGTCTGTTTATCTAACGGAGGAGGAGGAGACTTGTATGTCTCTGTATCTTCCTGCCTGCCTGCCTATCTATCTATCTATCTATCTATCTATCTATCTATCTATCTATCTATCTATCTACCTACCTACCTACCTACCTACCTAACTACCTATCTATCTAAAGGAGGCATACCTATAGGCTAGTGTGCCTTTTTATGTGTCTGTGTATTGGAGGAGTAGGTTAGTGTGTCTATCTACATAACTTCGAATTTGAGGAAGAGGAGGAGGCTACCGTGTGTGTGTGTGTGTCTGTGTGTCTGTGTGTGCGTGCGGGTCTGTGTATCAATGAAGCGGAAAGTAAAGGGGGGTATTCTACTGTATATTTGTATCAGTCTATGTGTGCATCTAATGGAGGGGGAGTAAGCTAGTATGTCTGTCTCTCTGTCACTGTAACAGATATCTATATATGTACGTTTATCTAATCGAGAAGAAGGAGGCTACAGTGTCTATCTCTCTGTCTCTCAGGGGAGGAGAAGACTAGTGTGTCTGTCTGTCTGTGTGTCTGTGAGTCTGTCTGTATTATTATCTAATGGAGAAGAAGAAGGATTCCAAAGTGTCTGGCTATCTGTCTGTCCCTCTACAGGAGAACAAAGAGGCTAGTGTGTTTATCAGTCAATCTCACTATCTATCTAATGGAGGATGAGGAAGAGTCTATTGCGTTTCTCGATCTATTATCTAATGGAGGAGGAGATTAGTGTGTCTCACTACCTAATTAAGTGAGGAGAAGTAGGACGCCAGTGTGTGTATGTGTGTGTCTGTGGGTGTCTGCCTATGTATGTATGTGTCTACCTATAGAATGCATGAGGAAGAGGAGGTTAGGATATATGGCTGTTTCTAAATGGAGGAAGAGGCTAGTGTGTCTGTCTGTCTATTTCTTTGTCTCTCTGTGTGTCTACTGTAGGAAGAATCCCAGTATTCGTGCCACCTGGGGGGATGGCAACTGCCACCCTGAAGCAGCAGGGGGCGCCCCAACTGCAGGCTGAGGGGGACACTGGATGGAAACCCACAGGCTTGCCTGGGCAGCCCATGCCTCCTGCTTCTGCCCTCTTTGTTTCCGCCCCCGCCCCGCCCACAGGCCACCCCTGCCCGCCTCCCGGGAGCCGGGAAACGCAAAGATGTGCAGCTCGTGTACCTAGGGTAGCAGAGATCAACCCTAGAACCGGCCAAGGGGGAGCTCTGAGCAATAACAGGGGCTCGGTGGGGCAGCCCCGACTACTCACTGCAGCCCCTGATCGCACCGCGCCTGCCTCCAGGGCGGACGCTGACATGGAAACATGCATACGGTGAACCTGGGGCAGGAGAGGCCGCCCCCAGGCCAGGCGGCTGTGGAGATGGGAGCAAACTGATCGGCTGATCAGAGGCAGTCCGCTCCCCACGACGTCCCTGTCCTCTGAAGTCACCTCACCAGCATCCCAGGACCTGGCTGACCAGGAGAATTAATCCCGGAACCCTGGGTTAGCAGAGGCCGCCCCGAGGGCAGAAGAGGTGGAGTTCGGAGGAAAATGACCAAGCCGCCGAGGCATCCCCGTTTGCTGCTGTGCAGCCTCTGTCTCCGCCTCTGCTGCCGACCTCTTCCCCTGACCTCACCACGCCCGCTCCCAGGAGCAGGGCGACTTTAAAAGTTTGAGTCCCGTGAACTTGGGGGAGCGGATGCCTCCTCCAGGCAAGGCAGCTAGGGACATGGGAGAATATCCTCTAGCTCGACAGTGGCACCCTATTCCCCAGTCGCTTCCGTCAAACCCCTTCCCCAGAACACCCATGTCTAGATTGTGTGTCTGTCTGACTACCAGCCTGACGGCCTAGATGTTTCAGAATGGGAGGGGCTAGTCTACGTGTGTGTCTGTCGTTTTACCTAACGGAGGAGCAGCCGGCGAGTAGGTCTCTCTATTGGCCTGCCTATCTATCTATCAATCAAACTATCTATCTATCTATCTATCTATCTATCTATCTATCTATCTATCTATCTATCTATCAAGTGGAGGCATAGCAGGAGCCAAGTGTGACTTTTTACTTGTGTGTCTGTTGGAGGAGGAGGTTAGTTTGTCTATCTACCTATCTACCTATTGGAAGAGAAGGAGGAGGCTAGTGTGTGTGTGTTTGTGCATGTCTGTCTGTCTATGTTTCTGTCTCCCTCTATAATGGATGAGGAGGAGGAGGTTAGGATAGATGGCTGTGTCTAAATGGAGGAAGACGCTAGTGTGTCTGACTGTCTATTTATTTGTCTCTCTGTCTGTCTAATGGAGGAAGCCTCTCAGTATTCGACTCACCTGGAGGGATGGCAATTGCCACCCTGAAGCAACAGAGGGTGGCCCCATTGCAGTCTGAGGGGGACAATGGATGGGAACCCACAGGCTTGCCAGGGCAGCCCGTGCCTGCCGCTTCTGCTCTTTCTATAGCTGCGCGCGCCAAGCCCCAGCCCGACCCCCGCCGCACCCCACCCCACACCCGCTTCACGGGAGCCGGAAAACACAGAGATGTGCACCTCGAGTACCTAGGGTAGCAGAAACCAACCCTAGGACCGGCCAAGGGGGAGATCTGAGCAAATACAGGGGCTCGGTGGGGCAGACCCGCCTCCTCACTGCAGCCCCTTATCACACCGGGCCCGCCTTCGGGGCGAAGGCTGACATGGAAACATGGATACTGTGAACCCGGGGCAGGAGAGCCCGTTTCCAGGCCAGGCCCTTGTGGAGATGGGAGCAACCTGATCGGCTCACCCGATGTAGTCTGCTCCCCTCAACGTCCCTGTACCCAGAGATCACCGCAGCAGCCTCCCAGGACCTGGCTGACAAGGAGAATTAAATCCCGCACACCTGGGGTAGCAGAGGACACCCCGAGGCCAGGAGAGGGGGAGGTGGTAGGAAAATGATCGACTCGCCGAGGCATCCCCCTTAGCTGCTCTGCCGCCTCCATATCTGCCGCTGAACTCCTCCCCTGACCTCAGCACGCCCGCTCCCAAAGCAGGGAGACTTCAAATGTCTGAGTCCGGTGAACTTGGGGGAGCGGATGCCACCCCCAGGCAAGGCAGGGTGGGACATGGGATAAAACGCTATGACTCGCCAGTGGCACTCCTGCCCCTGGTCAACGCTGCTGATCCCTGTCCACAGACCGCACCCCGACGCTAGTGTGTCTGTGTGTCTGACTGCCTGCCTGATTGCCTGCCTAGAGGAGGATGGGAGAGGCTAGCCTATGTGTGTGCCCGTCTGTTTATCTAACGGAGGAGGAGGAGACTTGTATGTCTCTGTATCTTCCTGCCTGCCTATCTATCTATCTATCTATCTATCTATCTATCTATCTATCTATCTATCTATCTACCTACCTACCTACCTACCTACCTAACTACCTATCTATCTAAAGAGGCATACCTATAGGCTAGTGTGCCTTTTTATGTGTCTGTGTATTGGAGGAGTAGGTTAGTGTGTCTATCTACATAACTTCGAATTTGAGGAAGAGGAGGAGGCTACCGTGTGTGTGTGTGTGTCTGTGTGTCTGTGTGTGCGTGCGGGTCTGTGTATCAATGAAGCGGAAAGTAAAGGGGGGTATTCTACTGTATATTTGTATCAGTCTATGTGTGCATCTAATGGAGGGGGAGTAAGCTAGTATGTCTGTCTCTCTGTCACTGTAACAGATATCTATATATGTACGTTTATCTAATCGAGAAGAAGGAGGCTACAGTGTCTATCTCTCTGTCTCTCAGGGGAGGAGAAGACTAGTGTGTCTGTCTGTCTGTGTGTCTGTGAGTCTGTCTGTATTATTATCTAATGGAGAAGAAGAAGGATTCCAAAGTGTCTGGCTATCTGTCTGTCCCTCTACAGGAGAACAAAGAGGCTAGTGTGTTTATCAGTCAATCTCACTATCTATCTAATGGAGGATGAGGAAGAGTCTATTGCGTTTCTCGATCTATTATCTAATGGAGGAGGAGATTAGTGTGTCTCACTACCTAATTAAGTGAGGAGAAGTAGGACGCCAGTGTGTGTATGTGTGTGTCTGTGGGTGTCTGCCTATGTATGTATGTGTCTACCTATAGAATGCATGAGGAAGAGGAGGTTAGGATATATGGCTGTTTCTAAATGGAGGAAGAGGCTAGTGTGTCTGTCTGTCTATTTCTTTGTCTCTCTGTGTGTCTACTGTAGGAAGAATCCCAGTATTCGTGCCACCTGGGGGGATGGCAACTGCCACCCTGAAGCAGCAGGGGGCGCCCCAACTGCAGGCTGAGGGGGACACTGGATGGAAACCCACAGGCTTGCCTGGGCAGCCCATGCCTCCTGCTTCTGCCCTCTTTGTTTCCGCCCCCGCCCCGCCCACAGGCCACCCCTGCCCGCCTCCCGGGAGCCGGGAAACGCAAAGATGTGCAGCTCGTGTACCTAGGGTAGCAGAGATCAACCCTAGAACCGGCCAAGGGGGAGCTCTGAGCAATAACAGGGGCTCGGTGGGGCAGCCCCGACTACTCACTGCAGCCCCTGATCGCACCGCGCCTGCCTCCAGGGCGGACGCTGACATGGAAACATGCATACGGTGAACCTGGGGCAGGAGAGGCCGCCCCCAGGCCAGGCGGCTGTGGAGATGGGAGCAAACTGATCGGCTGATCAGAGGCAGTCCGCTCCCCACGACGTCCCTGTCCTCTGAAGTCACCTCACCAGCATCCCAGGACCTGGCTGACCAGGAGAATTAATCCCGGAACCCTGGGTTAGCAGAGGCCGCCCCCCCGAGGGCAGAAGAGGTGGAGTTCGGAGGAAAATGACCAAGCCGCCGAGGCATCCCCGTTTGCTGCTGTGCAGCCTCTGTCTCCGCCTCTGCTGCCGACCTCTTCCCCTGACCTCACCACGCCCGCTCCCAGGAGCA